>NW_015116488.1:41769-57010 GCF_001443285.1 Poecilia latipinna | reverse complement strand
GGCATCATAAAACTTAATCAACCTGGGTTAAAGTTAAGACTGAAGACAGACTATCAAACTGTGTGACAGTAAAAGTCCATGCTTAGCTCCCAACAACTAAAGTAGCAGAGCTGACATAAACATTAGCTCCCGCTAACAGAAACGTGAGGAGGGCAGAGTATCAAAATACCAGACATATAAAACGTAACCTGAAATCATTTATAATTACTCCATGTGTCATTATAATCGGAGAGCAAAGCCTGCAGGTTTAACTTCTACTTACTTCAGAGGACAGACCACCGGGACGCTCCGTCTTGCTTCTGGGTTTGCCTGGCTATTTTTCCAGCCAGCGAACCATTCCGCCACCCAGTGGTCCCTTTTCAGACCACTTAGTCTCCTGTACTGCTCAAAAATGCACAATATGTCTATAAATAATTTTAGGATATTAAAAAGAAGTGCTGATATATTCCGTTTTCCACGAGCTAAAGTATTTGCCACTTTGGCACAAGCACAGTGAGAAACGTCAGAGGATAAAAACACTAGACTCAGAGCAAAACTCAGATGTCCCAGCTTTTACTAGCATGTAAACGCACCATCTACACAAATCTGGGAGCTTCCCGGAAGCGTGAAATGAGTCTCAAAAATAGTTGTGCACTCGTAACCGGATCTGTGTGTAAATGCAGTTTTGTGTATGAGTACCAGGTGATTTGTGTGTACTTTTTCAACATGTAGGAGGAGAAGGTTTATTTTATTTTTAAGGTTTACAAATCCAGTATTACACACGCACAGATATTTTTTACACACACACACAAATCTTTTTACAAATGCACAAATCTTTTTACACACACACAAATCATTTTACACACGCACAGATATTTTGAGACTATTTTCACTCCATAACCAACTGCCTGTTTTTTAACAAGCTATACAGAAGTAAACATGTACACAGACTTTTTTGAAGTCCGTCATGGCAAAATGGACTACTTTCTGAAGAATGTGACATCACCTGCAAAGGGTCAGTAGCAACAGTAAAAAGTTTACAGAAATAATGGAAGATCATACAAAAAACAATAGGCAGACAGCCATGCCTTGCATTGGCCGTCCACTCGCTTCTGCAGGCTCTGAACTCTAATAATACTTCCAATAATGCCTCTTTTTTTAAAGGTCACAATTAAAATTCAGTTGATGAGCAGCAACTGCCCTTTATTTTCTATTTTATTTTAACTTTTATTTCAATCTGGAGAACCTCACACAGAGAAAAAGACATCAGTTAGAAAGATGTATTAGACTGCGTTCTTCTTGGCGCTCAGGCCCGGCTGAAGACATTCATGCTGAGCATCATCAAGCGATTTGATGATCAGCTCGGGCTGGAGCTCAGGATAGCCTTCGCCCCCGGGTCCGGACACTGGTGGTGGAGAAGAGCCTAGGAAGGAGGGAGCTCGAAGATGCTCATCTGGATGAGGGTGGAGATGGGGAGGAGATGGGGAGGAGGTGGGTCGAAGCGTGGCTGAAAAGCTTAAGGGCCCAGCTTTGTTGGTACTTTTGAAGGAACTCCTGGAAGGTGATTGGTTGGATAAGCTGAGCTTCGGTGCTTGTTGATTGAAGTGTGGGCGTGGTAATAGAGGAGGTTGGTGAGATGATTGGAGTTTTCCCAGCTTGAATTTACACTAAAAGCTTCCATTAAGAAATCAAATGTGTGCTTTTCATATGACAACATAAGTAGTCCCAAAGATATTTTGTTCCCTGCCGGTATATATTTAACCTTTTGATTAATTTTCAATATTTGGTTTGGATGAAATAACATAAAATATAAAATGTTTGCAGTACTGGGTTGGAGCTTTACCACCTGCAATCAGCAACTCCACTGTTTTCCAAACACTGATGAAATTATCTTCTCATGACAAACTGCTGTATTGTCTAATGTGATGTGTCATTTTAAATGAGAACTTAATGATATTTTATCCATTATTTAGTGCTTAATGGAAAAGGCATTATACATTTTTTAATTGGAGAGATAAAAAAAACAGTTTCTGAAAGTTGGAGTTACAGATGTCTTTCTCTCCAAACACTAGCAGATGCATCTCCTAGTGGGTGTCTTTGGGTGTGTGAAGCGTGTGTTTGAGTGGTGTTTATGGTAGGGGTTGGGTTGGTATTTGGTGGTGCAGATGTTGTTGGATTTTGAGGATTTCTAATGAGTTTCAGATTAGTCATACTGAATTGAGTTTTACTTTCCACATGCAGAAATAAGTTTTATTGCATTGAAAAAGGTGGGTTTCAGTTGACAAACAAGTGGATAAGAATGGAATATGACTGGTGGAAATGTTTGTAAAAGGGTTTTCTGCTTCTTTATTTCCTATTTGTCTGCATGTTTGTCAAACTTGAGTGTTTCAGAACATCAGACTAACTTAAATATTAGTGAAAGACAACACAAGCAATCAAAAAATTTAGTTTTTAAATAAAGGTGCTAGTTACTATGTTAGGATTTTGGGTTGTTTAGTTGGGTTTTGTTCATTTCTGTATTTTCCAGAATACATTTCTTAATGTGTAGTAAAATAATCAATAATTAGTTTCTATGAGACAAAATGAAATATTTGGGTCTATTTGAGTCCATCAGAACCACAACCTCAAGGTTCTCCATTGCCTAGTGACACTGCATTAGTGATGTGTTGGTCGCGAAAGTTTGGGCTGTTAGAGCTGATATTCAACTCTTTGAAGTGAGCCAGCTCCTCACAGAGAGCACTGAGCAAATCACTGGAGAGGCAGAGAGTGCCTGTGAGCACACTGGCTCCTCAGTTTTTGTCTTTTTTTTTTTTTTACCTTTTTGCCGCTCGGGTCTCGGTGCCAGTGGCTCAGCTCTTCTGCTAACAGCTGAACTTTGTTTTAATTGGTGGCATGGTAGCTTTTTGGCCAATCACACGTGAGGATATGGGATACATATTATGTGGAAAAGAGAGGGGGACACACAAGACAGCTCAGGTGAGTCCGTCCCTTCAGTCTGTGGGCAGTGATGAGGAGATGCCTTCGGCTGAGTGCTAAATGCAAAAAAACTTATGAAAATAACTTAAGTGTTGCTTTGACTCATTGATGCGTGTTGGAGGAATCTTTGACTCTTCTCCAGCAGCCATTCTTTATACCAACCATTTACCCAAAGCTTTTTTTAGAGCTTCTGCCTAACTAAGCCCCCCCCCGTCCTCACTCCTCCCCAACACAGCTCCATCAGACTAGTGGAATTAGGAAACACCTGGCGGAACTGTGCACCTGCTGGGCTCATCTTACAAATTACTTATCAGTACAACACTTCTAAGAATGGTTGTAAACAGCATCATGGAGAAGCATTGTTGAACTGAAAGGAGGAGAGTCAGGGAGAGAACAAACTTCTTAAAGAAACAGAAGTCAAATTCAATGTGTCAAACTGCAATGTGAGATTTCTTCTATGTTTGATATAGACAGAATTTTTATGAAGGAAGGAAACATAGTCAATTGAGTGCGTCATGATCCGTAGTTTTCTGTTTATTTTTGAGTTGTTTCTGTGTTTATTGTTATCCTGTTCCCTGAGAGTCTCTGTCTCTGCGTCTTCCCCGTTGATTGTTTCCCAGGTGTGTCTCGTTTCTTTGATTACCCCTGTGTGTATTTGGTCCCACATGTTGTCTGTGTTCCTCGTCGGGTCCTTGTCAAACGTTTGTCTAACGTAGGTCTCAGTCAGTTCTGTCTTAGTTTGTCATCTGTCTGTTAGTGCGTCTGCCAGCACAGTCGTACTGTTAAGTCCTGTGTCGGCATCTGCTCGTTTAGTCAGTCTTGTATCAGTTGCTACCGGCATTTAGCTGTGCGCTAGTTTCTCTGCCGTGCTGCCTGTTTTGGACTGTCTGAGCATCATCATCATTAAATTCATCTTATTCATCTACATCCTGGGTCTACCTGCGTCACTCCTCACCACCACCTACCACTCCTTATGACAGAGTGTGTCTGGAAAATACATGCTTCTTTAAATCAGACTCCACATCTCCAATGGAGATGTGGAGATAACATGCTTCCTAGATCTTAAATACTTAGATGTACTTCATTGTGTGATGCTTATAGGTTTGCTGTTCATTTCTTGAGTTGGGAAGTCAGATCCAGTTCTGCATTTACTTGGTAATTTTCCATCTGAGCTTTCCCTCTGGGTTGCCTGTGTGATGAGGAGCGACAGGCGCCAGTAATGCAAAAATAATCTGCTAATCTCCACTGTAATTAAACAGATGGAATGAGGTTTTTACTGCTTGCTTCAAATAAGCTTTAACTTCCCCCAAGCCAGGATGTGCAGAGCAGTCAAAGTTACTGAGGAAGAGAATTGCAATGAGATCCCTAGAAGGCTTATCTCAACTTGCGCTCTTTGTGTGTGTTAACATGCTCTGTTTATATTTATGTAGGAAAAACCACCATTTTTTCTTAGCTTTGAAAAAATTATAAACAGTCACCAGATTAAAAACTATATTCATAGATAAAATCACACAATATGTTTAATGCATCAAAGAAGATATAAAATAAATATTGTGATGGCCCTTGTACTTCAATTTGACCTGTTAACTGTGCTTCCGTTAAGGTCCTGGAAGGGGCGGAGCTTAAGGTCACTTGTTCACCTGGAACTTGTTCATCATGAAATTGGTTGGTTTCTTCCATCCAAACCAGAGACACACAGACGGAGTGGGGGACGCAAGTCATTTGACACGATTTGGGACGCAGTCATGTGGGAGCCTGAGGTTCTGACTGACCTCATGAAGAGGACTTGTCTGACTGACCTGCGTTGGGCTGTAACAAATGTAAATGTACACTAATTTTAGCCAACTGAAAACAGTGAAATTAGCTAACAAATATAAATAAAATATGAGAAATTCAAAATAACTTTTAAACATTTAAAATAATCAGTTGAACCAGGTGTGCTGGAACAGAGACACATCTGAAACATGCAGGGCAGGAGTATTTGAGGACCAGATTTGGGAACCACTACTCTCAGTGGTCCTTCAGGCTCACTGCCCTGTATGTTTTAGATGTTTCCCTAAGATTCAGCTGATTGCAGTTCAGCAAACACCTGCCAATTGAAATCACCTAGACAAAAAAACACCTACAACATGCAGGGCAGTGTAGTTTCAGAACCAGGGTTGGGAAATACTGCCTTAATTGATTGATATATTGTAGATCTTAATATTTTTATTTACTAACAAGTTGCAAGAAAATAATCTGTAACACTTTGACAGGTTGTGCATAAGACTGACATGACACTGCCATAAACATAACATAACACCTGTCATGAACATGAAGGAGTCTATGAATGTCTATGACTGTTGTCATGAAAACTGTTGTCCATTAAAATGGCCAACTTTGCATTAAAGTGTCATTATTTACAAAATAATGCAGAGTTGACTCTTTAATGGACTTTTAAAGCAACTTTTAGAGCAACTTTGCATTAAAAATGTCATTATTTACCAAATGACGCTTCATGACAACAGACATTCATACAGACAGCTTCATGTTCATGACAGATGTTATTTTATGTTTATGACAGTGTCATGTCAGTCTGATTCACACCCCGTCAAATAAAGTGTTACCAAAAAATCTGCTATCTTGATTTCGTCAAGGATGTCACCGCAGCAAGCAGTAATGAAACAGAAGACAAGGTAGGAATCTGCTCACTCAGAGTGCATATTGTGTGGAAGGTACAAAATAGAATTGCAATAATGTTGCATTTGCGGAGAACAAATTGATTCATTTAAAAGTTGCTAAATGCTATGTGCCAGGGTTAAATTAAGTGAAATAGATTTAAAGAATATTTTTTCATTCTTTTTTATGTGAAGTTTTAAGTCTTTGTTTTTCAAAATGTATATTCCACTTTTAAATACAAATTGCTGCTTTTGAAGTTTTCAGTAATGTCAAAGATGACAAAAAGTAAAATCTTGAAATAAATTACAGAAATGCGAAAAGTTGTGTATGAGACTGGGTTTATGACCTAAATAAATCTTCTGTGCTTTTATAGACAAAGTTGTCCAAGACACAATCCAGATGCACAGAATGAGACAGTGAGCAATTATCAATCAAAGCAACTGATTGGAGCAGTTAAAAAGACTTATTCATACAAAGATGTGTGGCAGGATCTCAGTGCCTCTGATTAGTATCCTAGAATTGTAAATTGTGCCTAATTAGGCTGTCATGGGTTCATTAAGGGCTTCAGCAACTCAGCTCCCACTCACCTGCATGTATATTAAAACTCATTAGCCTCCTTGTCTGAGACAGCACTTGCATTAATTGCCATCAATGCCCTGGCCCTCTAAGCAGGGTCTTTTCATGCTCCTTTGCACAGCATAGTTAGCATCGTGAAAATCTTTTTAGAATCAGGTTTTTTCAATCTGTAGTTCTTATCCAGTTTGTGTAAATTTTAGAGGTATGAAATTTCATTGCACAGCCGAGATCAAATTTAAGTTGGAATGCAATCATGGGACTGTTGTTTAATTCCATTTTTCCTATTTGCTCTGGTTTCTTTTGTTTTCAACTTAAGTCTTAGCATCAGGTTTTTTTTCCCTGACTTCCTCCTTCCCTCACTCACAAAATTTGGAGACTTCATTAAAGATGCAAAGTGTACACAAATACTAGAGACAACTGAGCAAAGGATTAATATTTCTTATTTACCAGAAACTGGTGTAAGTTTGAGACCAGAACTCATATTATTAGTTCAACTGATTCATGAAATTATCTGTACACTCACCAAGTGGCCAATCCTGGTCCTTGAGGGCCGGTGTCCTGCAACTCTTAGATGTCTCCCTGGTCCAACACACCTGAATCCAACAGTTAAATCACCTCCTAAATGCAGTCAAGTTCTCCAGAGTCTAATGCTAATGATCTCGTTACTTGACTCAAGTGTGTTGAAGAGGAGATGCATCTAAAAGTTGCAGGAGACCGGCCCTCGAAGCCTGGAGTTGCCCACCCCTTGTCTAAACAGTCAAAGGACAGCCGGAAACACACAGCTGAACAGGTGATAACTGTCAAAACCAGCTGTTTTTTGGAAGTTTGTTCCAGATTTGTGGCACATAGAAGCTGAATGCTGTTTCTCCATGTTTGATTCTGGTTCTGATGCAGAGCAGACCTTAGAGGTCTGGAAGGTTGATACAACAACAGCATATCTTTCATGTATTGTGGTGCTAAGCCATCATAAACTAACAGCAACAAGTTTATTCTCTGGGAGCCAGTGAAAAGGTTTTAGAACTGGGTTTTTGTCAGAACACCAGCAGCAGCGTTCTGGATCAGCTGCAGCTGGAGGATTGATGTTTTTAGTCAGACCTGTGAAGACACTGTTGCAGTAATCAGTGCAACTAAAGATAAACACATGGATGAGTTTCTCTAGAGGAAGTTTAAACCTTAACAAGGGATGAAATGTTGTGTTGTGTAATACTACTCCATGCCACTAGGTGGAGCCGCTGGTAGGCGTGGGTGAGAAACGGCAGGATGAGTAAGTGAGATAATGTGAAGAAGAATAATGGCGTTGTGCTCGTTCGGTTAGTTGGACTTGATGTGCTGCGTTAAATAAAGGCACAGGTATTCAAGAACGTGTCTTGTTTTTACACCATTACACAAGCTTAGGAAGCTTTTTTAAAATCTTGCAAGTTCTAGCCATATTCTGCTGCTCAAGTTGCATNTNGCATGCACGCTTGCATGCTATATGCACATTTTTGAAAACATTTGAAGCTTATGAATTTGAACCATGCTATTGCACCAAATACTGCTGTAAGATCAGTATTAATAGCACCAACTGTTTTATGGGGACCTTAAACCACGCCAGGTTTGTGGTTCTTGGCAGCAACTTATTGTTTCTGTCAGGGACCAAACACAGCTGTGATAGTTTGTTCACTTATGTTGTTTTTCTAACTGCCACATTTGATTTGCACAGAACTCATGAGGGGATGTGGGGAATGTTTTTTCTTGTGTGTTCCCTCACAAAAGTTGTATACTACCTTGCACTGTGTTCTGGTCAAATTATTATTTCTGTTGCACAATGCTCACAATTCTGCCTATGAGGTGTTCATGAATGCTAAGTGCTAGCAGCATGACATGTCCAATTTTCAAGTTTGGTCCAGGGGATCGGGGCAGGTTTCATGGAGGATGTCCATGTTTTTATCAATTTTCGGGGGACCAGTAGGCATCCTTAAAATGACTGGCACCATGTCTGGATACCACAACCTTTCTCCACCCTTAACTGCTGCCTATAGGGAGTGCTGCAGAGAGAATGGTGTTAAAATATGCAGATATAGATGTAGCTGTAGCTGATGCATGACATAGCTTTACGAATCAACCGGAAAATACATTAACCACACCTTTTCTTTGTTTTAAAACGAAATCAATTTAAATTTCTGCACCATGAATGTACATATCTTGGACATGGTATGATATTTAAGGCGCTAAAGACATGCCCTGACAAATTTTTGTTTCCTTAATTCTTTTTCTACTTTGCAAGTTGAATCAATTACACAGACAGAATGAAGCCTCCAGGCAAAGGACCCCAGCACTGAAAGCATGGGGTGAAAAGAGAAAAAAAACTCGAGTCATCAGGCATTTATATCTAATGACAGAAATTTCACCCCATGTAAATGTAGCACATCAGCATCTCGACAACATTTTTGTTCCACATCATTAATCTGCAGAAGCTTTCTTAGTGAGAAAAACAAAATGGAATTAATTAGGAGAATGCAAGAAACCAAGTTGAGGAATTAATAACACTGCATGCCTTGTTAATGGACACCAAGCAAATGACACCATTATTCTTTAAAAGGCAGGCCGGCTCAGTGCACCAACTGCTTGTTTCTGACTCAATTACATTGCAGAGAGAGCACTGTTCTCTACCTTTCTAAAATGAAGTTTCAATGAGAAAATTTAATTAGGAGTTATAGCCTGCTGAAGACACTCATGGAAAACCACGTTTTTCATTTCCAGCTTCTTAGTTTCTCTGCAACTTTTCTGTGGAACTTTGGGTGTAATTAGAAAACACTCTTTATGCATTGGATTAAGTCTTCACAAAAAAATAGTTTGGGAAATTCAGTCCTGCATAATGTTAAGAGATCTTCAGGGAAGTACCTTCTTGCTGTATTAATTTTGATTAACAAAACTATTCGGTTAGATTTTTTACTTTTTCTTAGCGAATTTCTAGAAGCAGTTCAGACTTGCACTAAGCAGATGTTAGCAATGAATGCATCTTTGCCAAGGAATAAAGATAATCTAACTCATACACCATCTGCAAACATGGCTGAACCTACAGGACATTCTCATTGCTGTTGTTGGTAGGGTGATCCTACCCGCAAGCAAGCATCATGTGTTACATTTCTCCTTGGTAACAAGCTTAGTCCTTTAAAACCAGGGGGGCAAAGATGTTACTGGGAATGGCAGGGGTCAAACAGCAGTGGAGTTAATCAGTATGTGATGAGTCAGAGGGTGGAGAGAGCTGCCTTACCTGGGGACATTGAGAACTTCCTCTAGACTACTCAGAGGGAAAAAAAAATCGAAGAGTTAAATTTAAGAAGGAACCCATGAAATTAACACCTCCAGCTCTTTTTTTCTGCTTCCAACACTGATTTCAAGAATATACAGCTTCTTTTAAACTTTTCAAAATGAGAGAGGAGACCTGACTTCATCTGGAATGGCACACTGGGTGCCACCTGTTCCAGTTTGTTGTCTTATGAGATGTGGAAGCAAAGACTGGGCTGTTTGTGACAGAACTATTTAGAGAACTGTATACCAAATACTAAAAAGATGATAAAGGTCATTTTGGATTAATAAACTCCATATATAAAATATGTCAGATATTCTACCTAATTTTTCCTTGGAATAAGACATTAATTTTTGTGTACATATGTAATCATTGTTTAATATATTGTCTTTTTTGTGAAAGAAAACACTGTATGAAACAATCTCAATTTAATGGTGTAAAAATGTTTTATGATTAAGTGGAAAATAATCAGCTTCCATAAATATATGTTGTAATTATAAGTACCAAGTGCCTGTTTACTGTGACACACTGGCAGTTTTGTTTCTTCCAAACTATGATATTTCTAAAGTTGAACAAAGTAAAGCACTGTCCTGATTTAAGGAGGGTACACGGACCCAGATGCAGAGAGGGAGAGGCATCAAGTACATGGTGATCTCTTAATGAACAGATGGTCATTAACAGGAAGTTGCATAAGCAGAACTGAAGGAACTGGTTACACAGAGGAACATTGCAGGAGGAACCAGCAAGGAGTGAAAGCAGGAGAGGTGTGAGGGTGAATGCTGGAACAGTAGACCTGGTCTGACTGGCTAACAGGTTGCAGGTGTGAGGGGAGGGAGAGAGAGAGAGAGACAGAGACACCGGAGGGTGAGGGAGAAAAAACAGGGAACTAGAAAAATAAATCTAACACTAACAAAAATAACTAGACATAAGGAACAGGATTAAACTACAATAACTAAGGACTGAACAAAAGGAAAGCCAAAACAAAGCAGATTTAAACAAAGAATAAAAACTAAAGAAAACTGGATAATAAACTTCAAAACAAGACCCTGAGAAACACTTTGGTAATGGATTAAGCTGCATCATAGGAACCAGATGTATGAAGGAGCATGATCAAAACCATTTCTTGGTTTTGATCAGTAGCTGTCTTTGGCTGCTTTAAAGCTACAGGATGTAACTTTTACATTTAAAATATTTTTTCCACATTTATTAAAACTGCCACCATGTTGTGACAGTATAATATGAGACAGATAATCTGAGAAATAATCTGGCTCCTCTACCTTCTCTCTCGGCAGCTTTTGCTGTCTAAAGAAATTCTCTTCAGTCCCCTGTGATGCTCACTTTGACCTTCAGGAAGTCATCTTTGCAATGTCAAATATCAGCATTAAGTTACCTGACTGGTTCAATTCAACAGGTCAATGCAATAAAGTGTTTTGTCTTGTAAATTTCACAAACAAAATAAGGGCATAAGTGTGTACAAACCTTTGATAGTTATTGTATACAAAATTATTTTACTGTATTAAAAATATTCATGGAATTATTTTACAGTTTACAAAAAACATATAAAAATAAACTACAAGCAGAAAACATTCTATGTTCTTCAGTCATATCTCCACATGGATTTTCCTGCAGTAATCTCTGCCTTTTGATATTCATACTCTTGTAACAGAAACAAACATCTGACATCCATATTAAAAAAAAAAATCCCTTATATTAATTTTGCTTTGCAGCAGGTGGAGATTTTGTTTTTGTCTTTAGTTGAAGGATAATAAAATCCCATCAAAATAAAACTGCTAATGCCCAAACAGCCATTAAAGTTTGATTTAACATCCCTTGGGAAGAACAGTGGATTGAATTGTAATATCCCTGAAATCCCTATGATGTGATTAAAACCAGAGAAATGCAGGTCAAACATAATGAAAACTGATAAATATGACTATGTTGCACAGAAAAAAAGTATTTGCAAAACTGAGCTGTTTATCAACTATAAAGAAAGAATAAATGTTCAAAGTTTGTTGTTATCCTTGTTATCACTTATTTGGCTTTAATAAAATGGACTGATGATTTTGACTTTGTTTTCTTGGTTATTCAAGACGAACACTCCCCCAAAAAAAGAGTTTTGGTGAAACAGTCATATTCAGAAGCCTTTGTAGAGTGATATCCACTTATTGTCTGAATGACAGAGCTCCATCCACTGCATGTATGAACAAGTTCCCACTGAGATCCCAGCATAGCGAGGACAAGTTTATTCACTCATTGGTCCCACGTAAGTAATTGGAGGTTTAAGTCAAGCTGATAGAGGGAACAGACAGTACTCATGGATCACAACTTTTGAAAATCAGTATGGACAAGTTAACACCAGGTGTAGCCTGGTTGGACATGCATGTTTTCTAAAGAACAATGTTCAACAAGTAGCTTTTTAGAAAATATCTGCATCCAGATTGCCTTTTTTATTTAAAACTGGATAACTCATGGTGACAAAACACATGCTGTTGGGAAGCAATTAGAGAATACCATTACACCAACCAATACTATATGAAAACACTATAACATGATAACATGGCCTGGTAATATTACAGATGCCAGGGCATCAACATCAGTATTGAGAGATCAAATTTCAAGCGTCCTGTTGCATGATCCTGTATCATCCAGACCTGGTATTTAAATGTTTCCTAAGTGGCCACGTGGGTCCAGATGTATCTTAACGGTGCTGCATATTCAGCACAGTTAGGTTAAGGATGGAAGAGAGGTAAGGCAGTGAGAGGGGGGCACTGCATAATCTGCACAGCTCATTTTATTCATCAGTTTACTAATAATTATGAGTCACATTTTGCAAATTTCATAGTTTCATTTCTTTAAGACAATCAGCTCAAAACAATAAATTCTTATTTAGCCATCTTTTGACAAAATGAAACAAAGAAGATGGTTAATAATGGTGATTCATCCTGATTTATCTCTGTGTCAGTGCTGACTGATTTTTAAATCAATAAGAAATTGTTTTGGAATGTAAGCCACTTTCCTCAGCATCCATGAAGGGCACAAGAGGTGTTTGCTGTTGCTTGGAACCATGATGTCAACTTGTAATATAATTACAAACCCATCTGTCTCTCATTGCATGACAAGCGTAAAATGTTCAATTATAGTTTTGTTAAATTGTAATTAGTTCAGCTAAATTTGCTGTCCTCGATGTGCTTAATGACGAGGAGATGCATGATTCTGTTCTAAAGGACCGGAGAGATTTGTACACACTGCCTTTCACAGCTATTGTACACATGTAGCAGCATGTGCTTAACCCTTTCTTTGTTAAAGATCTTTGATAAAGATCTATCTCATACAAAATGTTATTTTGTGAAAGTGGTTTAAACATTGCTTTTTTCTACAATACTGGCATTATTGCACACAGTAAGAGGGGGGTAAGTACAAAAATAAATAATGAATCAATGTAATTGAGCTAGAAGCTGTCATTCTGAAATGTGTACAAATACAATTACAAAAATTCTGCTGTTCATTTAATTTTTAGCAAACAACAGTGCAGGGGTCATTTTTTTGTGGTCCTGAATCTGTATTTCTAAAGCCTTCTCTCCACAGGCATGGCTTTAACTGGCTCAGTCACCCTGGACCAGATTCGTCCCCATTAGGAGGCATTGCCCAGTTCCTCATGGTTTTTCAAAACCACTGCAGGGTGATACAAGTCAGGCAAAGATGTGCATTGATTGGGTTAGTCTTCAATATTAACTATATGACACATTTTTCTTTAAGGCAAATATCTCTGCGTTCACTTGAGTTGGCCATGATAACACCCAGACAGAGTGACATGAAGCATCATTTTAGGCTTTAATCTTAACTAATAATAATAATAATAATCCCCATGAGGCTAAATAATTTAGCAATAATTTAATTTCCCCTTGGGATCAATACAGTATTTTTGAATTTGAAATAAAAACAGATATATTACATGGGTTTCAGTCCTTTATTTACATTTTAGTCATCATTCAACTAATGCACAAAGACAGTAATGCACACTGAGATGCCTTCCTATCTTCGTCCAAGACCATACAGAGTGCTGTATGGTCTTGTGCCGAATCCTAAATGATGATCTGCAGTCGTTGCCTGCTGTTGCTATAGCCACCTATAAGATGCTTGTACTCTGATTACAACTCATCAAAACCACCTTTGCAGAGTGTTGCTGCAAATGACATCATCGTCGACCACAGCTCACAACACACTCACATTCCTTCACACATTCATGTTCAGCATCCCAAGAAACATACTGTAATGGAGTCTAAACTTGAGCCACTTTTAGATCAAACAATTTTGTTTTGTCTAAGCCCCACTTAGTTTATAATTCAGTTTAATCCTTCTGATTACCATGGTTGGTTGTGGTGAATGTTCATTTGCTCCTTTTGTGTGTATTTGTGTAGCTGTAGATTAGATGTATGAGTGTCTAGCAGATACGTGTGTGAATTAGTCACCTTGAGGTGCGATGACGGTACAATGGTGAGAAGGCTAGAAATCGTGCTACACTCAGCACCCAAGAGCAACAAAAGGCAGGTAGCCCCCGCTCCACAGGGCTGCAGCATTCCCAGGCAGATAGATAACAGGCCCTCCAACAGACTAGCTGAGACACAGAGCATTGAACACCTTAACCCAAACCTGGTGACATGTCCCCCAGGGCAGGTCAAGGGAAAAGGGTATGGTGTTTTTCTATTGGGTGAGATAACCACAAAAAAAGAGGCCTGCAGAAAAAGAGTTTACCACCAGAGCCCCGCTCAGTCCTCCTAGTTCAACACAGCTACAAGAGGCATGGGCTGTCAGCCAGGAAGCCACTATGCCTATGACGTGGCCTCAGACCCCATCTTACACCATGGTTCAGTATGGTCACCGGTTTTCCCTATCACCTTACTGATCGGATCAACCCTCCTCATAACACCTCCAACACCCCTAAAGTCATCCACACCCAACCAGTACACTGTATATGTTGTCAATGAACTAAATGAACCTAACTCTAGTTTACTATTCTCAAAAACAAAAATTTATTGTTACATGGTTCATTTATATGGCTAATTTTTAAAAATGCATGCCTGATTCAAAATTATGAATCTAATTTTGTCTTTGGAATAAATATTCAAATTTAATTGAATGCAGCAGGCTTTATGTCATAGGACACAATTAAGACTCTACATGAAGAGAAAATATTAAGTAAAAGTTTTAAGGTTTGATCCAATACATTTCACTTGTTTATTGTCCTATAACATTTCTCTACGTACTATCAGGCATATGCCTGCAATTCCAGTCTTCCTTATCTTTTTCTCTGTTCCTTTGGGTCTCTTGTTGGCTGTTGTTCCAACACATTGCTGCTAAGAAAAGCACACTCTTCCCCACAGACTGACAGAGCAAACATAGTCTGCTCTGTCACTTTTTGTAAACAGCCCTAGCGTTGTATTTTAATTTAATCTGGTGTCCAGGTCAGCACACACACATATCTGTACGTCTCCACTGTCTTCAAATGATTAAGATATAAAGAAACATTGTTATGAATCCCCTCCGGGCTATCATCTGATTCCCAGACACAAAATCCTGTTATGCAACTAAGGTGAGGTTACATCCAGTTGTGTAACATGGATTTGGGAAGGAGAGTTTGTTTGAAAGCTGCCAGGTATAATTTGGAAACTCCTTCAGCTTTCCACAACTAAAAGATCCCTGGTATAAATAAATCATAGCTGAGGAGGATTACTGCAGCAGTAAATCAGAATGTATGGAGAC
>NW_015116488.1:38303-38582 GCF_001443285.1 Poecilia latipinna | reverse complement strand
ATGGAGACAAATAATAACTCATGAGCATGACTTGTTTAAATTGTGGGAATGACTTTTCCAGTTTGTGGGAATTACTGAATAACTCATAGGAATTAAACACTTGGGATTTTTTGTGGGAATAAGATGATTTAAAAAGTGAGCCTGCTCATTGTCCCTCCTGGGTTGAGTAACCTGCAGGCAAGGAATTTTATAGGTGTAGACCATGTTAGCTTTAGCTTTTATGTCTTAAAATTATGCACAAATAAAGAAAACCTACTGCATTGTTTTGACATAGACATG
>NW_015116488.1:18877-35747 GCF_001443285.1 Poecilia latipinna | reverse complement strand
TAGACATGAGTCCTTAAATTAAACAGAACTAAAAGAGATCATTCAGGCCGTATTTCATTATAATCTTCATGTCAACCACCACTTTAAATGTGTTATTTTAAAATACAGGTTTCTGTCACTGGTAAGGTAAAATCACATTTGTGTGTAGATATATTAATTCCATTCAACCACATGTGCCCACTCAAGCTTCTCTTAGTTAAGTTTATTTCTCATTTTAATTAGCTGTTTTCATGCCAGTTTGGCTAATTTGTCCAATTTTATATAAACCAGCTAAGTCTGGCAGAAGTCTTGGGACTTAATGAACCTTTTACAACTGTAATTGCTATAGCAACACCAGTACCTTGGCCTGGATGACATGACACTTGCTTATTGTAAGCATTCATCATCCAGACATGACATGAAGTCAAATACAATCTTTAATAATGAAGTGAAATTGTCTTGGGGCTTAAATAGGTTGAATCACAATGCCTCATTTGCTTCAGAAAACAAAACACAAATAACATTAAAAAACAGGCAAACTATATTAACTTAAGCTTGTCATTACTTCATGCTGTCTTTAGCCATTTGGTCTTATAAAATCAACAATGAGCCAAATCAAGACTTTGGATAATTTGGTTCTTAATGAAACAAGAATCACAGAGTAGATTGCAATAACTGGATGAAATTTAAATGTTAAAAATAATGATAACCTGATTAAACTTCCAGAGACAAAAAGAAATAAACAAGTCAGCTTTGAAGTGATTGAGGATCATTGCCTGTTGCTACAGTCAATTGTGTTTTTATCAGGAGATAATATTTCCTTCACCAAAATTACAATGCATTCATTTAACATGGCAGTCTTCGCTTATTTGAATAAATGCTAGGTGAATTTATTTTGTCATGTTTTCCAGTGTAGTTTTTGCTTTTCTTAAAAAAACAAATCATTATGATTAATAAATAGTGGCATCAATACATATTGCTCTTAGGATCCTGTGTTGTTGAGTTGTTTTAGAATTTCATTTAATAACTCTAGCTTCATTATTACTCTGTGTCACTCAGTGTCTTTATTTGATTAGATCAGATTTCTTTCTGTTTTTACCTTAGATCAGTTCTCCTCAGTGATTCTAGTTTGTTTATTTTTTTTTTCTTGTGTCCAGTTATTCCTTATTACTCTGATATCCATTAGCTCCCTGTCCTGCTCTCATTCTCTCTCCCCTCACACCTGCAACCCTTTAGCTAATGAGTCCAGGCATTTTGTTCCAAATTACCCTGACAGTATTTAAATCCTTCTCCTGCTCACACTCCTTGCTGGTTCCTCTCGTCAACTCCAGTTGATTCCCTGCTGTCATTTTTTTCCCTGGATTCCTGTTTTTGTTTTGACTCTGGCTCCCGGTGTTCCCAGTGATTTTTGTCATTTTTTTCATCATTTTCCATTAAAACATTCTTCACTTAGAACAGGGGTGGGCAACTCCAGGCCTGCAACCTTTAAATGTGTCTCTACTTCAACACCTGAGTCAAATAATGAGGTCATCAGCAGGACTCTGGAGAACTGGACTGCACTTAGGAGGTGATTCAGCTATTTGATTGATGTGTATTGCACCAGGGACACATCTCAGAGTAGCAGGACACCGGCCCTGGAAGAGCAGAATTGCCCACCCCGACTCAGTAGCTGCCTCTGCCTCTCTGCTTTTGGGCCCCTCAACCAATCTACAACATGACAATTACATACTACAAATTAGTCTGTCAGGTTCTGGGCTTTTCTTTTAAGAAAAGTGTCTCTCCCCCTTCGGCTTCCTGTTGGGGAGTGGCCTGGAGTGGAGCTGCACGCCTGAAGCTCGTTGGATCATCAGTCAAGAGAGGATTTAAGGAGCTACCAGACCTCTCCTCTCCGCTGGATGATTGTTCCTTCACGGTAGTCTCTAGCTCGCTAAGCCTTTACAGAAACGCTAGCATTATTGTGACTTTCTCGAGAAAACCTCTGCTTGTTGTCAGCCCTCCTCACTTGTTCCCTGTCTTTCATTTCCAGGAATTGGTTAACTTCCATTGGCGAATCTGCCTGCAGCTCTCAGAACCTCACCGGCCCGCCCGCTCCAGCCCACTGTTTGTGATGTTTTGGTTAGGGTTTTTTTAGTACTGTTGTTAACACATTTATAGAGTTGGGGACACTGGACAGGAGGAACATGTGAATAGATTTGGAATATTTAAAGAGAAGAACACAAACCCAGGATTTCCTGAAACTTTGATTAAAAACTGAGAACCAGGAACATGCATTGGAAGCAGGTGGGACTGTGGGACAGTAGAGAAACCGGGTCAAAGCCGATGGCAGATGAGAAATAAACAAATAAAGAGAGAGAAGTAAATACAAGGTAACAATTATTTAATCAGAGATTACAGAGTTGTAATCAAATAAAATAAATAACATTCAACATATGTGGAATGTTGTATGAGACAGACTAAATCAAAGTCATCACAAAGGAAAAGAGAAAATGACAAGTGGATATTTGCATTTATATGGTGAGACCGAAACCTTTCTATAATACGGCTGTTATTCATTTCTCTGCTGCTGTTTTTATTTGCGTATGATAGAAAAATTAGTTATTTTCAAATCCAGCTCAGCTGTCACAACCAATGAAGGACTCCATTTGTTTCTAGAATGTCCCACACTAAATTTACTCCAGTTGTGAAATGCAACAGTGCAAGGTAGGCTGAAAATCAATAGAGATTGGCTACACTCCACGTAGCACCTTTATTCTCCTTCTGGTCTTTAAGAACAATCTTACTGTGCTGAGACCAGACCGCCTTTATCTCACAATCTCAGTATTACATTGGCGCCGTATAGGGGGGACAATTCCAAGGGCCCCTGACCAACAGGGGGCCCTCCCCAGTTATTATATATATATATATATATATATATTTTTTTTTTACATTTATTTATTTATTTTGTTCATAGAAATTTTAAAAAATGGGGCCCCGTCAATTACAAAATTAATTATATTGTGTTTTCTAAAATTGTTTTTAGCAGTACAAATTAAATGACCCATCCTCTCCTAAGCGAAATTAAAGCTGCAGTATGTAACTTTTACAAAAAAAAAAAAAAATACTGTCCATATTTGTTAGAACTGTCATTATGTTGTGACAGTATGGCATGAGAGATAATCTGTTAAAAATCTATTTCCTCTGCCTTCTCCCAGTGCTCTCTAACTAATCAGACTGGAGAGTTTTAGTGCTGTCAATCACAATCTCATGTGGCTGCTCATCCCTATGCTGTAGCTAGCGCAGCCTGTTGTGAATGCTCAGTCTAGTTAGCATAGCTACCAATGACAGCAGATAAACATTTTCCTTGGAATGATAAGTTGTTTTTCCTCTATTAGCATATTTAGCAATAAGCGAATGAGGTTGATTGACAGTGCTGAGACCCTCCTGGTTCTGATTGATTGCTTTGGTCAGAACATTGCATTACTTTAGCCAGTAATAGAAACTCAGGGAGCAGATGGAGGAGATAAATTATTTTCACAGATTATCTGTCTCATATAATAAAGTACAAGTACATAACATTTTTTGAGAAGTCTGGATTGCTTCACGTATATTTTGCATGTTGCCTATGACTGTTGCTCATGGGGAGACATTTCAGTAATCTAAAACTAATAGAAAAAATTTAAGCAACCTACTTGCATACTGTATGTGGATTGTTGCATGTAAAATTCATGAGCAGTAAATATTGTGTTAGTATCAGTATTGGACCAAAGAAAGCAAGGCAGTTGCAAGCCTTTAAAATTGTAACACTTTTGATTGGTCAGATAGACTCAAAAAATTGAAACAACAGCTGCGTAGGGGGCCCAATTAAATTTTTTGTTTTGGGGTCCAAGATTCCTGGCAGCGCCCTTGCAATATGTAAGATTGAATTTTCTGACCCACATGCAAAATCCTACACAAGAGTCCGCATAAAGGAATTGGATTTATTTTAAAATAAATATCATTTTGTATAATAGAAAAAAAATCTTGTTTTTCTGGAGTGGAGGGAAGGTCAAGGAAAGGTTTCGTCTGAAATGAGAGTGGTGTTAAAAATGACCGGAAACGAGATGATCAGAGAGGCATGGATCAGAGTAACAGTTCTTACTTCTAAATGGATCAAAGTGAGGCAAAAAATGACAATTAAAAATTAAAGCAAAGCCAAGATTTAAAAACAAGAAAAACTGTGAGCTCAGAAGACTGAAATAAAGCTTTCAATTTTGAAGAACAGAAATTGTTCTTTGTGTGTATTTGAACTACATTGTCTTCACACAGCTAACCTTCAAACCTAAATACTTTATAAAAGTGTATTCGTACCCATGGTAAGAAGACATCTAATTGGTAATCTATAATCCTTCTGATACGCTTTAGCCTTTTTCCATTGATCCTTTTCCAGCAAGAGCAGCAGCACTGGAGGCCACATTAATCCTGTTATTGAGACCCAGAAGTATGACTCTAGAAAACAAATAAATCTGTTACTCTTGTCATCCACATTTCCCATTCTTCTTGTCCCTTGTTGTTGCCCATATCTGATAGCTCCATCAAAATGAAACAAAAGGAAGGGATGATAACATTTGTTATTAAAATGTAATATTTTTAGCAAAGTAAACTGTTTGCCCAAAATCAGAACACTTGACTAGAAACTGCAGCTAAATGATAAATTATCTTAATCTTCTTTTCTTTAAAGCTATGTCCCTTCAGTGGTTTTACTTACTCACTGATATGCATTGATGTATCATGAAAGACGGATCACAGTCCAGCTGGCTTGCAACTTTCTGAGACGCAAAAGTTTGTTGCAGTATAATTTAAATCTACAGATTTCTCCTGAATCCACAAGATTGACAAAATGTTTTGTAATGCTAACACTACCATACTGTTTTAGCATTTTCTTTGCTGAATTTGCAATTGCAAGTTGTACTCTCATCTTGTGGAGGCATTACCCTATTTTCACATAATCTGTAGATGTCTCATTAGAATGGGACCAAGCAAACATTCCAAGACTTAAAGATGATTCCAAATCATCCATCCACCCATTATCATTCACAATTATCCCTAGTGGGGTGATGAGGGGTGCTGATATTTATCTCCAGTGCATGTGGAGACAACACACACAAGCACAGGGAGGACATGCAGAAAGAGCCTGGGCCGGGTTTCGAACCCAAGACCTTCTTACTGCAAGGCAACAGTACTACCAACTGCACCACAGTCCTGTTCAAAGTCACAAATACAGAAATTTGTTAATAAAAAATGGTTAAATATAGAGCACAATAGCCAAAATCAAAACTCATAAATAGTAATAATACTTAAAGGGAAGTAAGAAAGACCATTCTAATCTAAGTAAAATATTTGGACTGTGGCAGGAAGTAGGTGCACCAAGAACAAGAGCCAAGCAGAGGTTGGAAGGCAAAAGGTCAAGAGAATTTAAGCTTTGGGATGTGGTGCTTTATCTTACATGAAGCATTCATCAATAGATGGGCAGACTGTGGTTATGAAGTTCTGGATTGCAAGCAGCAATACTGAAATAGCCTGTGATGTTTCAGTTTATACCTAACTAACAGTAAGGGGTTGAAACATACCACCAATAGCATCAACTATTGCTACAAGGCAGGATGGATCAATGCTTTAATTTTTATGACAAATCCTGATCTTATGATATGGATGTGGCAGCTGAAATTCAGAATCATCATTCATTGTCCAATGTTTCTTTGTGTTTATGAAATGATTATGGAAATTGTGTAACTAAAAAGAAGGGTAGAAGCAAACATAAGGTCAAAGACAAAGCCTTGAAGGGACATACAAATGAAGAGTTAAAACTGTGGCATGTAATTAGGTCTCAAAATTTAATTATTTCCTTTACTATACATTTTCAAATAGCCTGAGGCAGAACTGGTAATATTTTTTTTTCCTATAATTCTATTAAAAGTTTAATATTGATAACAAACACCTCTTCCAGGAGTCCTGTAGCTGTTTTCAGTCTCCTGGGAAATCATGGTTATCATTGCAGATTCACTGATGTAGATCTAATGGAGTTCAGGAGTGGCAGGTGAAACAGGAACAAACTTTGATAAAGTTTGATCTAACTTAGTCATTCCTGCTGACATTGACATTACACAAGTATTGTTTGGTAAATTATGATAATCTATGATCACGTACTTGTTCATGTACATATTTTTATAACAGAATGCTTCTCTGTGTTTGGCTCCTCTTTAAAACAACACACAATGACAGTCAACAGGACCAGCAAACCTGCAGCTTAAAGAGGAGTTTGAACATTTGAGACACACTATCAAGAAATATATTGATACTATCGCTGCTCCTTGCTCTGCATGGAGGTGTTTTTTAAGTGGCATCGGTCCGGACCCCTCTCCTCTTTAACCTGGGTAAGGTGGAGCTGTTGGTAGAGGAGGAGTGGGACCAACATGCATCATTAGCTCTAAAGTCCAATAAACCACTCCTGCCTCACCAACAGGTCCCATCCTTACACTCTACCCCAGCCTCTGGACTTCCTGTTTCCACTATTAAACCTCCAGCTCCTGGGTCTCCTACCTCTGCTTCTCTGGCAGCCTGACAGGCATGAAGCTCCTCCTCGTGGGTCCCTCCGGCCACATGGACGACCTCCAGACTTCCATTACTGCTGGCCACCAGACTCTCTGCTTCTTCACCTCTGACCACCAGACTCTTCTCTTTGTACACTTATTAAGAACTAGCTAACAGTGTTCAAGACCTCACCTCACTCTGGCAGACTTCATCAACTACGGACTCATTCAATAAACAGATTATTAATGAAAAATATATATACTTCAATAACTCAGCTCATTAAAAAAATATACTGATCAATTCCACACAGACTGATGTTTTAAAGCTTTTGTTTCTGTTAATGATGATGATGATATCTTGTTTATAGCTCATGGAAATGTAACATTTGAGATTGTAATTTTAAATCAGAAGGTAGGGTCAAAGAAAAAGCTGTTATAAGCTTTCCAAGATCACAGAGTTTCCTTCCTGAAACTCCTGTTTCTGCTGCTTGGATCAGAGTTAATGCAGTATTTATGTTAAGTCAATAGTTATAATGCCAGTCTTTTATTCAGTTTCAGCCCTTAAAGGCTGGATGTCCAACACACATTACTTGTAGTAATGTATCATCTTTATATAAAGTTTAATATTGCCTAAATGGGTTATTTTTTATTTATTAGTAGTATTTTTTGTTTTATTATTTTACTCTTTTTTATTTTACTCTTTTAAAATGTCAGAATTTGCACAAGCCATAAATTTAAAATATTCAATCAGATTTTATGGTCACTTAACGTCTCAGTACTTAAGCAGCCACTTTGACAAATTCTTTTTCATAAATTGGAAGGCTATTTCTTACTTTTACTTGAGTAAAAATATGTTAATGTAGTGCTACTCTTGAGAACATTTTTGGGCTACTCTGCCCATCATTATACAGCCCTTGTTGGTTATTAAATACTGAGAATAAATCCAATATTCTGTCCTGTCTGTGCAGAATTTGTACTCACTATAGCTTTCCACATATTTAAAAGAAATCTTTAATGTCACAACAGAAAGACCTAAGTCAGGGAGGAACCAGCGGCAGGACGACGATGACAACGAAGATGATGATGATGATGATGATGATGATGATGATGATGATGATGATGATGATGATGCAGGGTCTTCTCAGGTAAGGAAAGGACCAGGCAGGACATTTCAAGATTAACTCTCCTTCACACTCCAAAATATTTTTGTCTGTATTTTAGCTAGTGCAGGCAACACACTGTTTTGTTAGCAGGCATGTTTTTTGTCCTCACACATCATTTTGCATTTAAAGAAATACACTTCAGACAATGAAAACTTTATTTTCTTAGATTTCTGCAATATATGAGTTAAAGTTTATGCTAATCTGAGCATAACTCAGCATTTACATGTCTCTGCATCATTATTGTTTATATTTTATCAGTATCTACAAGGTTATTTGAAAAGTTAGACTAACTTTTGTTTATGTATTTCTATTAAAACAGCCTGTTCACTGGGCCTGTTTCCCTCAGGATAAGCCATCGCCAGCCCGGCTTCATTCCTCTGGAGCCAGCTCTGTTTGTCCATCAGCCCCTCTGAGACCCAACAGAAACGTTGAGAGGACTGCAGTCCGGTGTGAAAACCGCAGAGTGCCGGTCACGCCCACAAGGGGAGATTTGCTGAGGTGGAAAGAGGCTCACACTCAACACACACACATACACACACATGTGCTCTCACACCCTGAAAGTTGATGGCCAAGTGGGTAACTGTTTCCTGGTCCTCCATGGGCAGACACAGCAGGAGAACAAGGTGGCAGAGCTTACCTTGTTCATTGGAGTTTTTGCAATAGTATAGGATAAACAATTTAAATAAACAAGAAGAAATAAAAATAGCTGTAAACACTAAGAAGAACTCAACGAAAGTAAAACAGAAACAAGACAGATTTAATCAGAAGAACAAAGTAACGCAGAATAATCCTGAAACTAGAATCAAATCAAATTATAAAACAATTGAACAACCCGGATCCTGACAGAGAGTCCTTGACTTATACTTCCATCTACTGTTTTTAAAAACGCAAGTCTTGTCCGATAGCCATTTACAGGCAGTCACTGAGAATGAACTCTTTGGCTATTACTTTTCTGATGACCTCTCCCCAACTTGGTCATTTTGATCTAAATTACTAGTGTTATTAAAAGGCATTAAGTATGAAATTATTTATAGATATTCATAGCAAACCAGACCCATGTTGCTGCACAATGGTATATTATCTAAATTATTGTGTTTTAGGGTTAAGATTATTTACAACTAATATTTATTGGCAATTAAAGTAATTTGAATATAGAAGGCTTCTTGTCCATAGTTTCAAATTTCTAAAAAAAAATATGGTGGCAAAAACAGCTGAAATGAAAATTGCATTAGTAAGTTGAGGAGGACTGTATTAAAATGCAAATGTACAGCTGTTAATAGTTCTTCAAAAACCAATAATCCCCTACAGTCAGTCATGTGTCAAAATGGTTAATGGAAAAATATCCCAGAGGCACACAAGGTCCCTTTTCCATTCCACTTTTGATTAAAGCTGAAATTCTGTTCAGAGAAAAGTGTGGATTGGGTCAGGATCAGACTGTCAAAGATGGCTTAATGTGAGCAGTATACAAAAGTCATTGTTCTGATGCTCTGATTCACAGACACACCTTCTCATGGGACAAGTCCTTATCATGGACAGGACAGTGCATATCAGATCCACATTTATTACTTACCATTTATTGTCTTGCTAAACCTCTGCTGAAAGAATCAATAATGGGAAGGGGACCAAAGCCACACTCATTTCTCAATTGGAGTCAACTATTCTCAAATCTGTATAAATCAATTTAAACAAATGAATTTGTGGAATTATTTGATTAAATCATTGGGTTATTCTGTCTTGAAATAATTTCATAAGATCTGCAATTACATCTGCAAGTAATGTTCAACTTGCAAAAGATTGAAGCCTCTGTCTAATCAGCAACTGTCCAAATCTATGCAATGTTGTTTTAAAGTCTTAATCAGAAGGATCTTAAGGAGACAGTATCATGTAAAATTGACCTTTTTGAGTTTTACCTCAAATTATAATAACTAGCCTGCACATTCATGACGGTTTACTTGGAGCTGTAGCAAAGCAGAGCTCAAGAGTGAGCAGCGCTCCTCCAGGAAAGGGGCAGTTCACTTCAGGACAAATTGTGACCACTGATTGGTCAGCTGCTGACAAAACCAGAGGACTGATTGATAGATCATATCATATCAATTGACTGGACTTCTGAATTAGGTCAATCACTTAATAGGTGTTAATATTTATGCCGACACCTGTTTTATGTTTCATATTTTTATCTAACTGTCATTAGTTTTGTAGAAATCCATGCTACCTAGACATTAAAAATGTTTGTAAATTTGATTGTCAAAAAAAAAAATGTTGATATTGATTGATTTGCAAAACGAATAGAAAGCATCTGTTGTATGTGGGGATGAGTATGGCACTTTTAATAGGAACTATACTTGTCCACACAAGTCAAAAAAGAAGTGCTTTAACTCTCCACTGTGCTTAACATGAAAGTACTGGTTTTCTATCATTTATCAAGAAGGTAGCCTCATCATCACTGTTAATCAAGTAAACATTATCCATTTTCAAGAGGGTCTTGTTGGACCCAAGAATATTCTTATGAGACTGCTCTGCAGTCAAAATGTCTGGAATAGAATCAGCAAGAGTCATTGAGTTAAGCATTTGGTTCTTTTCTGAATATAAACACAACCTCTACTGACTTGGTAAAAGTTATCATTAAAGACCAACTTTTGGCAGTAGGTCTTTAATGAGGACATCTATTAATGGACCTCTAGGCCCTGCAATAAACACACCAACCTGATCGTCGTTTTAATTACTGATATGTTGTGAGCAGCAGATTTCTGTACCCCAGACACTCTTAATACATTAAAGCTGAATACTGATTCTAACTGCAGAGTTGGATGATTTGATGGCAGGTGCCACTGGGTCTTGGAACAGACGCAACCAGTATCACATTTCAATCTTAACATCCCCCAGGTACAGTTATTTCTCTTTGTCCAGCTTTATGTCAATTATTAGAATCTGTTTGATCATACATGATGCTTGATCAGAGCATACTCCTAAAATAATTTTAGTCATGCATGACTATCATTCTGGTGAAAGGTGGCACACACTCATTACACATATTGTTTATAAAAACATATTGAATACAATCCACAAAGCATGACTTATTATGGTTAGAGCACTTCTTCAATGATTTATTTTTTCCAAGTAAGATCATCTCAGGGAACATATTTTATTGAACTAATCTTAATTCAGTTTTCAGTTCTGTTTATTCTTAAAGTGCCAATTCACAATGGATTTCATTTTAAGCATTTTACAATTTAAACAGGTACAATTAACATTCAAGTCAAGTTTATTTGTATAGCACATTTCATAAATAAGACCTTGTAAAGTGTTTTACACCATAAAAACATGAAACAGCAATAAACACAAAATTTTGTCAAATATCATCAAAATCATCAGGTAAATATATTAATCAATGTACCATTTGCCCCCTCCATGAGCTGCCATCTTGCCATGGTGGAGGGGTTTGAGTATCCCAATCATCCTACTAGCTATGCTGTTAGGGGCTTCATGCTCCTAGTAGGGTTACCCAAAGCAAATAGGACTTAGGTGAGGAACCAGACAAATTGCAGCCCAAAGACTCCTGGTGGCCGGGCCTTTGGGCTGTGAAAGATATCTCCTCTTTCACAGCCCAAAGAGAAGATATGGGTTCCCCTTCCCATGGGCTCACCGGCAGAGGGAGGGGACAAAAGGGTTGGGTGCAATGTGTGATTGGTGATGGCCGAAGGCGGAGACCTTGGCGAGCTGATCCTCGGCTACAGAAGCTGGCTCTTGGGATGTGAAATTCACTTCTTTGGTAGGGATGTTCCAGCGAGAAATTGTTGAATTCACCTCAGTGGATGTCTATGGCTCTGGAACTAGTACCCTTCAGAAGGGACAAACTCTCTTTCACTCCGGAGTTGACCCTGGTGAAAGGCACTAAGCAGGAGTGGACATACCCCCCATCTTGGTGCTCATGCGTTGGGGTTCACCCCTCTGACTATGTATAGGAGGACAGGTTTTGACTGTCACTTGTGCTTTTGAGACAAGCAGAGGACAGATCTTTGGAGTGGGTATCTACAGAATGCCCATCCTGAGAACTGTTTTGTTCAGCTGGGAGATTCAATGCTCATGTGAGGCCTGGAGAGGTGTGGTTGGGAGGAACAGCCTCACTGATCTGAACCTGAGTGGTGTTCTGTTGTTGACTTGAGTGCTCATCATGAGTTGTCCGTAACTAGTCTACAACATAAATCAACTACACCCAGAAAAAGTGTTTTATAATTTTTATAATGTACTTATTTAGTGCAACATAAGTGTACACGGACTCACGAAAATAAACAAAAGATACTTGTAACTAGTTCTTTGTTTATTACTAAATAAACAACAACTACCTCCTACTAACAAAGTATCAAAGTCATCTTGTATCTTACAGTGGATATGTGTCCAAACCTACATGCATCTCCAAAATTCAACCAACAGCACAGAATATAGAAAGAATCACCTATTCTTCTGCATGTAGCCTGTCTGATTTCTGGTATTATTTACAGGCTAAAATACTCTGATCATCACAAATAGAAAGTACAACTTAATCTACAGAACTTTATAAGATATATTTTTAGTAACGTATGAAGTGTAATGTCACTTAGCTCATTTGACCTTATTTATGTATTTAAATGACATGTTTAACAGACAGATGCAACTTGTCTACTGTCTTTGCAATGAGAAAAAGACAGGTCAAAAAGAAGCCATCAAGGATTATTCGAGTAAATATTATGAAAGAGCTTACATTTGAAATTATTATTATTATTATTATTATTATTATTATTATTATTATTATTATATGAAAGCAACATTTCAAACATTTTCTTGATGGCTGATGGCAGCCATACAAGATGTAGCTGGGGATGGTTGCATTGACTGGTTGCTCTGCTTAGACAAAGGTAAGGCAAGAAAAGTTTGAACTTTCGCATTTGAGATTGAGGAGGCAAATACACTGGTCAACGTGTCTCCCTGCCCTCTCACCCTTGCACTGCAGCTCCTCCCCGCATTTAAAGTCAAATGATTTGTTTTGGAGTTAAAATGTAAAATACTTGCTGAGATATTGTAAGTCATGTGTCTGTTTAGTTTTAACTTGTTTAATGAACAGGGACAGAGGCCACGGTCTTCAGGCCCATGATGATGATGACTGGTTTATATGCTGGTTTAGACTCACAAGAGCATTGATTTCTGTGTGCTAAACTGGGTCCAGTATAGGAGAAACCGACATGCCAGAACCAAACGACCCTGTTCAATTACAGGTCTTAACCACTCTGGAGATCTTGGCAACCTGTTCCTACCAGCACAAATTATCAGACAAGTATGTGCTTGAATTAATAAAAAAATAACTAACTCTCTGCCTGAATCCACATTAAAGAACCAAATATGTATGCAAAATTATCCATATGTATGAGATATTAGCCAGCACTAAATGCAATAATGTCTGCCATCTGGGATAATATTGTTAACATTACCAGTAGATGCATAAAATTTAGCCTGAGAAGTCAGAATATTAGAGAGCAGGCTAACATTAAAAGGCAGTTTAATGTGCAAGTCATATACTGTATGACTTCAACCTGATAAATTTAGTGGCTTAACTGGTGACTCCTTCATCCTGATGCAAATCAGTGTAGGGAAGAGACAGCAGGTAGGTGGTGATAGTACTTTCATCAACTTCTTGGTGAGTTGATGAAAAACTAGTTTGTGGAATTCTAACTATTAGGGCCTGATGCATTATCCTGCTATAACCTGCAGGAAACAGTGGCAAACCCACTGAATGTACTGCAATGTACTAGAGGACCTGTCCAGGGTGATGTCGCCTCTCGCTTGAGATTGGGCTAGGTATAAGCATGTTAGATAATGGATGGATGGTTGAATTTCTGTGTATAAAGGGCCTTACCTGAGACAGGACCTTGTGCACAAACGTTTAGATTCAGCTATGATATATAAAGGCCTGTGTGCATGCACATGGTTTTTAAAATCAGATTTTCATTTTATTTTATTTTTGGTGTACAACATTTTTGCCTTTTGGGCATACATACATGGTTAGTGTGAATCCGATGCAGTCCTTTATATGTAAGACCCCTGAACATTAGCAGATTTTTAAGTTTAAATTTTGTTATTATGGCAACTGTAACTTAAAAATATTAATCTACACGAACATCCAATTCATAAAAACTTACCATATTTTTATTCATCCCACACCCCAAGAAAGAAAATAATTCTGAGAATAGTTTTATTATATTTAGTCAGTTTTACAACTTGTGTACAGAATTGTTGTTTTCATGAAACTCACATCTAGGGCATCAACATCATTGTATCTGATAGAGGAACCAAGAACAAGCATTATAATGGGGTGAACAAGAGCAGGAAGGGGTAAACACACAGCTCATGTGGGGACGTGTACAGAAGCAGCAGAATTTGGATAAACTATGTACAGTACAAATCATTCATACAAATTCGGCTCTAAGATATAGATTTTAGTACATTACAGTTGATATATTAATTCAGACTGAGGAAGTTCCACCCACCATCCATCCCTTTCATGAATGATCATTCAGTCAGTCAATAACAACATTCAGTAAGTCAGCCAGTCATCCACCAAACACAACATCCTGGCTTCACTCAAAAGCATACTGAGGACAACTGAGGATTGACATTAGTAGTATACAATTCAACTGGACTCGAGTGAAGGTGTTCGCTCAGTCCCAGTTCACCCTGTTAGCAGGAAAGACCATCTTACATTTCTAAAACCACCAAACTCACATTTAATTCACCATCAACTGTTTTGCAGTTTCTGTTATATCAACTGTAGAGTATCCTTTATTGTTTCAGAATGACTTAATTGAATTTGCTTTCCAGTTATGTAAGAACAAAGAGGAGCTTAAAAGTGCACTGCAGAGGCAATAATTTCAGATGCTGCTGGCCAGAGAGTTATCCATTGTGACTGAAAAGTGGAAAAAAAACAAAAAACAACAACAACAAAAAACAATATGAAAATATGATGATCTGAGGTTAATAAATAAACATAGTGAACAAGTAGGATAAAGTTTAACAGTAACAGTTACAGCCCCAACTGGATCAATAAGCCTCTTCATTATAACCCAGGCTGGGGAAATACATAACATAATTCAAAGGGGAAATTCTAACAGCAAACAATCAGTTTTCACACAGTTTTCCCAGGTACATTTTAAGCATCTTACAGTTCTATATATCTAGGTTTGACATTTTCAAATGATATGCTCCTTCTAAACAATTTTAATAATAAATGAAGAAAAACAAAATTATACTGGATGGTGCAGACATGTTGAGGAACGTTATGGCGAACATACAGATTTTTCTGGAATGGGAAGAGTCCCCAGTTTTTGTTCCAATCATCGATTGAATTGCCTGTGTTGCATTTGAGAATGTCAGCCAGAAGGGAAGTAGGGAGTGTCACTGTGGTAGTTGTAGTCTGGGCACACCTTCTGCACCAGTTTGTAGTCAGTGCTGTAGAAGGAAATGAAGATGCAGATAACTTTGAAAGGTTTGGAGCAGAGCCAGGAAACATGGCTCTGGGTTTGCTCCTGGTAGCAGGTCTTAGATGGATCGAAGTTGCAGAGAGTATTCTTTGCACCCTTTTCCACCTTCTCATATTCTATTCGGCAGTTGAAAGACTTTGAGTCCTTTGCATCAATGACCGACTGCTGTGCTGCCACATCAAACTCCACTATCTTTGTTGGAGGGACCAAGCTGACCGATACGTTCCCCTGGCCAGTTGAGTTGTGGCGGAAGTACACACTGAAGGTACCATTGCCATGATCAACAATTTTCCCAGTAATAAGAAGGTTGAGTTTCACTGTCTTTATGTTGGAATGGAAATCCCCCCAGCCAAACATCTTCTTGAACTTTCCTGTCTTAACCATGGGCCGCCGTTTAGCTCGAGGCCTCGAGTCCTGCAGGTCTGTGGAGTTTCTCAGCCAATCCCATAGGTCTTGATCTGAGTAGGGCTCAGGGGTGTTATAGTGAAGGTCCAATGCAGTACTGTTCTTGTTGCCATGTAGAGTCTGTGACAAGAGCCTGCTGATGGACATTTCCTTCCCACTTTCTGTCCATATATGCTTTGGCATGGACTTGGGGTGTCCTGTCTTTACAATGTCTGACCTTGAGGTTTGAACACTTGTAATCTGGGAAAGAGAGTAAAATATATTTGTTAGCCAGTGTTAGATGAGTGCCCTAGACACATGTATAAACTACATGGGCTGACTAAAAGGTAAAGTCAAGGTCACATGAGGTGCTATATGAAATTTTGGTAACACTTTATTTGAAGGAGGGTGAATAAGACTGACTTGACACTGTCATAAACACCTGTCATGAACATGAATAAGTTTTCATGAATATTTATGACTGTTGTCATAAAGCGTCATTCGGTAAATCATGACACGTTTAATACAAAGTTGGCATTATTGAAAATGTCTTTGTTATGACAACTTGACATTAATCTAGACAAAAATGTCTTCATTATGACAGTGTGACATTACCCAAGACAATGTCGTTGTCATGACAACTTGACATTAAGCAAGATATAACTTGTCATGAACGCAATAACAGGTGAACTGTAAAATGTTATCCTTATAAGACAGCATTAACAAGTCACTTGTTGTTACACATACCTTTTGCTGTCATGAGACCATTATAGTTGTGACATTATCCTCCTCTGTTAAAGTGTATCACAGTAAACTAATAATGAAGATGTCATTGAGTGTCATTACTCTATCGCTTTAATGACAGAGTCATGAACATTTCTACCTACTTCAAGTAAGTGTGGTCCACTTTACTTGAGGTAACTGGAAATGTTCATGACTTGTTAATGCTGTCTTATAATGATATAAGCCTTATAAGCCAATAAATTCACCTGTTATTACATTCATGACACAGTTCTGCTCCCTTTATTATTCAATTGGTTAAACTGTTTTATTAGGAATCCCATCAAGTCACTGACTTGCAGCACAATGCACATAGCAAGAGAAAAACTCTCCAGTGACAGGAAGACACCTCCAGCAGAACCTGGCTCAGCACAAGAGGTCATCTGCCTCGACCAACTGGAGTTTGAGAAGACAGAGCTGATACACACACACACACAAAAAAAAAAAAAAAAAAAAACATTCAAAAACTCCGATAAATGGTCCCTAAAAATTTAAAGCAAAAAAAAAAAAA
>NW_015116488.1:0-15673 GCF_001443285.1 Poecilia latipinna | reverse complement strand
AAAGGTAGACTCTGCCCCCACAACATGGGGTTTTAAAAAAAAGGAGGAAACCAAAACACAAAAAAAAAAAAAAAAAAAAAAAAAAAACACCACAAACACTGAAATAGGAGTTCTACAAATATTAGAGAAAACTAAGAAGTTAATGGTAGTATACCTTCTTTAGGAGAATAACAACTTAATAGAAGCCTGATATAAAGGCCTAAGTGCTTCACTGGTAAAATGCAATCATGCATTCACACCTCTATATGTTGGTAGGAGAGAACATAAAGTTAAAATATGAAATAAGATCAAATATAATGCTAAATTGGAATGAAGGAAGAGAATGTGGCAGAGCAGGGAGAAGGACAGTTTGTCCAGAACTTTTGCTGTAGCAAACCTCTCAGTCTTTATCTAAATTTCTTAAGGTATCTATATGGAAATTTTAGGACGTTGGTTATTATTGCTTAGTCATCTGAATATAGACTGAACGATTTTCAAAAAACAAAAAAATTCAATGTCTCTTTCAATGACTAAATATTATGAAATCTATTCTATAAATTTGTGTTATCTTTGTGATTTACTGCTTTGTTATTCCATGTTAAAGGATGTTCCAGATGTTAATTGGCATGGGAAAATTGAAGTGGAGATATTCTCATTAGACTGTAAGACAAGTGCTGAGGTTGATGCTTAAGCATTTTATTATTATTATTATTATTATTATTATTATTATTATTATTAATCTTAAATCCATTTTTTGAATAGTTTCAAATGATATGTTGATTAGAAATAGTTGAAACCCCTCTTTATTAGGATTATTTGTATCTAGAAGAGAAAAGTTCACATTTTTGATGAAGAATAACGTAAAACAATTTTGTGGTTTTTGTTAACTCTTTCATTTATAACTTTGGTGCAGCCTATTTTATTAAACTAAGGAACACATAACACTGAAACAGTTCATCTTTCAGGCTCAGCAATGCTCTGACAATGTGAGACAGAAATAGCCTCAGCTATTTTCTTTTCAAACAGACAAAATACCTTCTTATACTCAACACTCCTGCACTGTGAGGAATTTCATTTAAATGGATTTATAACTGGTCCTTCTATGAATATAATCTGTAAAGGTGTGATGTCCTTCAGCAAAGTCTCTAGAATGTATTACCAATCAACCCACAGAAGGACAGAATAAAGAAACTGATACAAGCAAGCAGTGCAACTGAATTACAGTATTTTATCATGTCATGACAATTGAACATAAATAATAAACTAAAAATAGGAATAACGCAACACAGTCTTTAGGGGCCTTTAGACCAACGATGGTCATCTTTATCCAATTCATCATGGCTCGATGGAGAACACAACCAAAATTCTGCCTTCCGTAACCCTCTCATATGATTTAACAAGAAATCACTGCAGTTATTATTACTGTTTGATTTAATAGTATATATCTGTGAAAGAAAACAAGAATGATTATTATTTTGAGTATTTGCAATAAAAATCATCATTGCTCATCAGGTGTGTAATGATGAAAACAGACATTACTTTGTCTTTGGTCATTATGCAATATTCAAAGAGCATATGCTTTATTTTTCAATCATTTTAATCAACAGTTTTAAAAATGTTGTCCTACTCTAAATCCACACAGTCCAGGCATCAGATTATACAAATATTTCCAATGCCACCTCGCATACTAAAGACAAGATGCCAATTATTTTGTTTTTACTAAAATACATGTTATTCATGAAGAGTGTCTTTCAAAGGCTTTATTTAATTAATGAATTAATCAATTAATCAATCAATCAAGTTTATTTGTATAGCAAATGTCAGAAACAAGGGAATTTAAATTGATTTAATCATAAAAATCCAAAATCACAGATGACTCCTCACAGTCAACAATTAAGAAAACCTGTAAACATTACATTGTGCCAAGTGCCATCATGACACATCACAATGTTGTTCAGTGTTTCAGTTATAATAGCCCAAAAGCAACTTTAACCCTGTGTGGTTTTAGTCTAGTTTAGATTTTACAGTTTGTTCCATATATCTCACATACTGACTTTGAATGTTAATATGTAAAATGTAAATAAATATATTGGGGATTTTTTCACATTAGATGTAAAGATAGTGGGGTAAAGTCCCCCACTATAAAGACCTTTACGCTATCCAGAACTATACCTGATATCTGATCTAAAAGATCTATGTATCAGTAGATGCACAGTTTTTGCTAATTGCTGCTAGTTTGAAGGAGCTGAGTGGGGCAATGTGTGTGAAAATGTGTTTGTGTGTGTGTGTGTGCGCGTGTGTGTGTAGGTGTGTGTGTGTGCGTGCGCATGCGGGTGTGTGTGGGTGTGTGTGTGTGTGTGTGTGTGTGTGTGTGTGTGTGTGTGTGTGTGTGTGTGTGTGTGTGTGTGTGTGGAGGGGTTTTCTGTAATGTGGAAGGTTAACTTGGAGACTGCAGCTCTGAGATGGAACCACACATGCAAGGTGCCCAGTGGCAATTCCAAGTGTTTTACAAATCCAAATGGTTTCCATTTGAGGTTGAAGGATTTCTCAAACATGCATAAAAAATAGATCAGTTACCTGTCAGCTCAATAAACAGCCATATACAGGCAACTCAAGAGGGAAAGAAGGCTGGAGATATAAGTCAAGAAAATATGTTGAGAAATGACAATGCAGTACAGTTGTAGTTATCATGAATGGTTTTTGAAAGAGACTTGGGCTCAGAGTCTCTACATTAGGTTTGTAAATGATCCCAAAGTTTTGATTAGATGATTAAAATGTATTGCATGTCAACAATCACATACAGGAAATTTCTAATACAGTTTTTCAGAGTGTATTTCATCATTAGTTAGATGGCACAGATTTATGTAGCAGTTAAAAAAAAAAAAAAAACTAAGGAATGATTTCTATGGACATTAGTTTCCCCCTTTTCAAATTTACTTTAGTTTTGCAAAAGCTGTATAAAATAATTTTGTTCAGATCAGAAGAAACAATAATTTTGTGTAGGAATGTCATCTTTTCCCAGAAGCACCATGGTGGTGGGTTGTTGTACAGCAAACAAGTGTGCTTGTTGTGGGTCTTCATGAAAAAACTCTCTATATAAAATAGTAAAAATATAATCTACAATCTTCCTTTGTCTGTTCTTGCTCCTGGTATCTAACACTAGATGGAGCTAAAATGATTTTTATCCTGCAGATGATGTTACTGAGATCTTTAAAAATTGCAGTGCTGTGATTAATAAACTTCTTATGCAGATGATGTGATTCCTGTCAGGATGCCCTTTAAAATTGATGACTTTATTCTACTACTTTAGAACTCAATGCATTTTTAGGTTCTTCTCCTTAAATGCTTTCTATTGTCTTGGAACCATCTCTCCCTGAAAACTTTAACAACAAAGTTTGATGCAAAGTTTCCTAAAACTGTTTTCTGGTGTGGTGATGACAACCTGATGTCATGACAAGAGGAAACTCCTGTAAGCTGTCTAGTAGGCAGACACAATCACCATCAAAAGAAAAGGCTGTTTTTAGATTTGGTAGCATAATTATTATTCATATCAATAACAACTCCTCAAGCAAAAGTACTTTTTCTACTTCTAACAATTGTGTTCTGATTTTTAGTGAAGAACGCAGCTGGACAGTTCCAGGTGAAAAACATTCAACCTTTCCAAGGGTGACCTTCCCAGATATGCACTGAGGCATCCCAGATATTTTAGTACTAGAATGTAATTTCAAGTAGTCTTTATCCTTTGCTGAACTCTTCTGCACAGTGAAAGCAACTAGCATAACCCTGGCATATGCTGCCATGTGAGGTCCCAAGACAAAATGTTTATCTTTGATTCGACCTCTCTTAAAATGAAGGGGAAAAACATCTGGATAAAGCTGACTGGCAGGAATATTTTATCTTGGCTCCATTCTCTCCATATTTCAACCAGAAGAAGTTATTCTGTGTATTGCAGTACCCGTTTCTCTCTTGGAGCTGCTGCAGGCTGTAGATTGATCCGGGGCATGGTTTAATGAAACTGCCCTCCAATCACAGTAAAGCCTGGAAATATTCACGCCACTCAGATTTATGACTTTCATTCAGCCAACATGTTTGTGTCTGGTTAGGAATGAGGTGAGTATCTATAGAAAAACAACAGTAAAACAGTATAAAAGAAATAGAATAAAAAAATCATGTCCTGCTTATTTATATTGTAATTTTTTAAAAGTTATTTATTTATTCGAAAATAAATACTCCCCCTAGAAGTTACAGCAATAAAATGTCTTATAACTGCAGAGCAACTCTTTCTTGTTTCCACTGGTATTTTCAGAATTTGTTTTTGTTGATGATCTCCAAATCTTGGAGGATGGAAGCCCTGCAAGCCATCACCTGACTCTCTGGTCCCCTTCACAGATTATCTACCAGACTCACCTCAGACCTCCAGCTGAGACTCCAACTCTACATGCCTGCTTTTCTTTGTTGCCCTCTCTGTCCAACTCTTCTTTAACAACTCTCAAAGTGCAACAAGGGCAATGTTCAGGTAAAATATGCCAGTGCTGTGAAGAAAAAGTGTTGAAGGGTGAATTTTTTTAGCAAACATTTTGATGCTGAGAAATGATTATCTTATTAATCTTAATGGCTATGATTTTTATTTATAATTAAAGTGTTACAAAGGTCTTTCTAAAATATAGACATATATAACATGTACTGGATCAGGAAATAAATGTAAACACTAGAAAGAAACTGATGAAATGCAAGTTGTAAATTAGAAGAGTAATTTTACTTGTGTAAAACATTTGTGTTAACACATATTAGAAGCTTTGATGAGTTTTCTGCTCTGCTACACTGAACAGCACATTCTACATTACCAAACCATCCAGAGGTTTTCTTCATTCCCAGTGTACACATCTCATAAAGTGCTCCTGTGAGAGAATAAACCATTAAGTTCAGTCGCTAACAGCTATTAACACCCACACTAAGCAGTATAAGTTAACTATTGGTGCTTAGCGACACACTGCTGCAGGAGGCTGCCAAATGGCTGTGCTCTGTGAGGAGTTTCTTAGACACAAAATTAGAAAAGGATTTCCTGTTCAGTGTGGATAGAAATAAGACTCTGAACTTTCTACCCATTACATCATCCCTTCATTAAAAATACCCAGATTCAAAACAGAAGTTATAAATGCATCTTAAATAAATATACAGAAAAGAACTGATCAAAATTTCTCAAAAAAAAAAATACAATTCAGTTAGTATATAAAAGTGTGTCAAACATCTGACATTTTAGGTATTTTGATATATTGATGGGATCCTAAGTTGTTTTGATGTTTGTTCATAATTTTGTTCCTTACTTTATGTCTTTCTTCAGTCAGTCTTGTTTCTGCTTTGTTTTAGTTCAGTCTTTCTTAGTGATTTTAGTTTACTTCTTGTATGTAGTTGTTCTTTGTTATTCTAGTTTAATCATGTTTCTTACATCTAGTTATTTTTTAGTATTAGATTTATTTCCATAGTGCCCTCTCCTTCACCCCGCCTCTCTCTCTCAGAATGCCTTCTGCTCTCTCCCTTCACATCTGCTGGTTCCTGAGCTCCATACTGGTCCTCAGAGGACGACCCGTCTCCGCCTCCTGCCTCCGAGGAGCCTCCTTCGTCGCTGGTCACCAAACTCTTTGCTCTTCATTAACTTATTATGAAAGTAACCAGTGTTTACAGTATAAAAGTTCTGCTGTCATAAGCTTAAAATTACAATAGTGAATAATTTGCCCTTTTTCTTTTTCAGACTGAGTAGTACTTGAATGTTACTGAGTAGATAAACTGAACTTGGAAATTATTTTGAGATTTAAAACAATAAAACAAGTGTTTTGATAATCAGGTCATATAATGCTGTAGCCAGTGGTACAGATAAATTATCAGATTCGCAGTAGAATTTCAATTTGGTGGAGGTAAAGACACTGGGGGTGAGTGAAAAAACATAACGAGCCCTAGAGGGGAATGAAAGAAATCCAATGAGAACCACTGGTGTAAATACAGAAGAAAAAATAATCAAATCAAATTTTATTTGTTGAACACCTTTATGTAGCAAGGCAGTTCAAAGTTCTTTACATTATAAAAACACAAAAATAGTCATAGAAAACACAGTTAACAAGTGAAATATAAAATTTTGCTGACATCAGATTGTTGATTAATGCATCATTTCTAATGTCTCAAAAGCAAATCTAAACAGCTGGGTTTTAGTCTAGGTTTAAAGGAACTCAGTGTTTCAGCTGTTATGCAGTTTTCAGGAAGTTTGTTCCAGATATGTGGTGCATAGAAGCTGAATGCTGCTTCTCCATGTTTGGTTCTGATGCAGAGCAGAACCAGAACTAGAAGATCTGAGAGGTCTGGAAGGTTGATAAAACAACAGCAGATCTATAATGTATTGTGGTGCTAAACTGCTCAGTGATTTATAAACTAACAGTATTTTAAAGTTTACTCTCAGTAGAAGGACTTTAGAACTGGGTGATGTGCTCTAACTTCCTGGTTTTAGTCAGAATGCCAGCAGCAGCGTTCTGGATGAGCTGCAGGTAGAGGATTGATTTTTTTAGTCAGAACTGTCAAGACACTGTTGCAGTAATCAATGTGACTAAAGATAAACACATGGATGAGTTTCTCTAGATCTTGCTGGAACATTAGTCTTCTAATTCTGGAAATGTTTTTCAGGTGACAGAAGGCCAACTTTGTAACTGTCTTTATGTGTGTCTGAAGGTTCAGGCTACATGTGTGCGTGTGCGTGCGTGCGTGCGTGCGTGCGTGCATGTGCGTGCGTGTGTGTGTGTGTGTGTGTGTGTGTGTGAGGTCTGGAAGGTTGACTTAAAGAGACTTAAAGACTGGAGACTAAGTCTCCAGTCTTAAGATGATACATAAATACATTTCTATAAAAGCTTTCTTCAAATGCAAAAGTCCCTTTGGTTTCCATCCAGCCATAGTTTGTAGCCACCATGCATTTGGGGGGCTGCTAGAGCTTTTTTCCAGCAGTCGTTGGGCAAGAGGCAGGACTGAGAAAGTTTCTATTCTTTTAGGAAGGCAACACAAAGAAACAATTCAATTAAATTAATTTATTTACTTAGTTTATTTATAGAGTGCCACTTCACAATGACTGTTGTCTCAGGGCACTTTATAAAAAATCATTTCAATTCAGTCATCCATACATTCAAATTGATTATAGTTGACAAATGGTGCAGTATACTCAATTAATTATTCAAAGATTAAAAAATTTCTCCCTAAACAAACTCAGGAGATTGCATGGAGTCATTGACTTGCAGCATTTATTCCTCCTGGACCAGTACGTAGCGCTTGCATTGGCGTTTACGTTGCAGCAATCCCTCTAAATGAGCATGCATGCAGCAACAGTACTGACAAAATACGTATGCACACATTCAATTTAAAATAGTAAAATGAAAGAACTTCAAAAAATAAAATAGAGGGTTTTGAGAGTGATTTGCATATATTTATGGAGTTAATATTGAACATTGGCCCCCATGGCAGTCAGAAATAACTGGGGTAATGTAACTGGGGAGGGGAGGTGGTGGGAGTGGAAGAGGATGTGCTGACACAAATGGAAGGTTGTTATTAATTTAATTATTACATACTGAGTTGATTTCTCACCTGCTACGCTTCATGAAAATGATCTAAAAGCATTAAGTAAGACTGATAGATAATTGTTGTGTTTTTTTCCATGTTTATTGCATAACAACATCTGAAATTACATAGAAAGAAGTATTGATTAAAATCTGTGTTAAAGATTTTATTTCATGTTCAAACTTCTAACAGGAAAATCAAGCTAGCCAAGTCTGATTGACGTCCTTTTACAAAAGGTTGAGCGTAATTAGACATACGCCTCTGCATGCTCATGAATATCTGATTAACACTGGTCTTGTGAGTGACTGATTACAACTGTGGAGCCACAAGTAAGTGCACTGACTTAATTATAAAGTGATTCATATAATTTTTGAGTTTATTTAATTTTGACTTTTTGTATAAATTTAATTAAGTCAAGAGAATTATGAAGACAACAATGAATCCAGCATACAAATTCCTCATCTAGCTTGAATTCCAAAAATAAAAATAAAAAGTGATGATACAGAAACATAATTATTATCAAAAAAGGTATGCCTCTTTTATTTTTGCTGTTTTTAAGGGTTAACATATTTCTGGTCAGTTTTTGGAATAATTTAAGTTTCAACTTAAGTGTACAACAATGCAAATAATTCCAGACTCTCAATATTAAAAAGGATGTGGCAGAAATGTAAGACAAGTGCAGTAATCTTCTTATTTTGTTAGGGAATGATTCAGGCCATTGCTGAAGTCTTTCCCTCTTGGCTTTGTAGTTACAGATGAATTTCTAAGGCTCATTCAGAAGAGACAATTCCACCTTTTCATCAGTTCATCCACAACATTTGATTTGCAGCAGAGTGCACTAGTCCACTTAACTACAGTTTGTTTTTTGTTTTGTTTTTGTTTTTTGTTTTTTTGTTTTTTTAAATTTGACATTAATTTTGCTTTATGTTTCAGCACACTTAGTTTTAGAACCTGGCATAGACCAGACCATTACTGCTAAACTAATGGTTTAGCAGTAACAACCACAAATCTGCTTTTCTAGATTTGTGGTTGTAACACAAATCTAGAAAAGCAGAACTACAACCTGCTATGAACAAATAGAAGGGGTCTATTTTTGTCCTGTGTTCTAATCTGTGGGCAAAACAAAAGAGATAGGAGATAGTTTTATAAGCCAGAGGGAGAAGCTTAGTGAAACAATAAAACAAACCAAGCACAGTAAACGTAATGCAAAACAAAAGTCAAATGTCTCTGCACTGAGCAGCTTTCTACCAAGCTTCTTTAGAAAATAAAGAATGCTCAGTTTCTTAATACACCTTTTGCGTGTATTCATATGCACAATAACATTTACGTCTCAGATTTTCTATGAGCTTCACACTCTGCTTTAATATGTGGAAACCTTTAGCGACGACAAAATGTGATTATAAAATGTACACCCAGGGCGTTGATTCTTTTACTTCCCTTGTTAAAAAAAGCACCAATTTATCTCATATTGTATTCTTAGATGTTACTATTATTACCACACTTATCTTAGTTTACAATCAGAATTGAAAATTTTGTAAATGAAATTCAGAACATAATTCATCCCGAGGTGTAATAAATCAAAGCTGGCTTTATTTTGTCAGCACACAGATGGTCCAAGCACACAACCCACCTCAATTAAGACTTGAAGATTGGAGCTAAAAGGGAGAAGTGTTTGGAGAGGAAACAGGGCACCTGTTCGCCTGTCATATCCACAGCTCTTCTGATCAGTGACTGGGAGCTTCCCTCTGAGCTGTTTCAATGCTGAATTAATGATGGCAAACAAAGCTAAAGCCTCCTCAAAGCCCCTTGGTGGGTTCATTCTCTTTCCACTTTGGTCCCTCTCAACTAATCTTCAGTGTCACACTTAATGAGATTTTCAGTTTGTAAAGTAAGTGGAGCAATAACTCCCCAAGCACAGCCTGCCATCTCTGTTCCCACCATCTCATCAAATGACTTTAACCAAGCCACCTTCATCTATTCCTACTTACACTGAAGCATGCTTTATGAATTATTACTTTAAAACACTTTGTCTGACAAAAATGGAGTTGCACCCATTTGGAGCTTCTGTTGCGTGTTGCAGCGTGTTGCACATTATCAGTAATGGAGCAGATCCCCAAGGTGTTTAAGTCTTTAAAAATTATGAAAATTAGCTTAATGTGCACTCCAACATTACTGTGGTGCTAAAAATACACTCAGAATTAACTCTGCTGCCATCTGCCAAGAGTGTTTTATTTCATGTAATTACTGTTTTGATTGTTGTAATGCCGAAAATGATCTCTCAGGCAGTTGAGATAATCTATTAGAAAACAACACACCACCATTAGCATGTCTGTGAAACAAGCCACAGTCACTGCAGCAAGCCCCAATTCTAAAACTCTGTTTTTGTATCATTGTGAACCCAATATCTTTATTAATTCAGCTGGATGTGTGTGTGTGTGTGTGTGTGTGTGTGTGTGTGTGTGTGTTTCCCTCACTATCTCACCACCACATGCTAAACTGATCCCAGAGCATCCATTTAGGATAATCTAAGAATAAGAATTATTTCGATAGCAAACGCGTCAGCACCTTTCTGACATCATAATTAACTTGAGTTCATTAAAACCTACACTAACGAAAAAACTCACTGTCGTCTTTGACTGTTGAAAATATGTTTAAATGGTTCAAAGACACTAAGCCAAAAAAATGTGATTTAGCTCATTAAAGCTTATATTTTTCTATGTGTGTTTTGATTTCAGCATCCCTGGCTTATTTTAGATTTGTCTTGCTTTTTAAAACCAATGCTCACTTCCAGGTCTCAGTTAGTCTTTATTAGATGTTTTCCAACTCAGTTTTCAAATTACACAGCATTTTAGGCCCACAAGACACTGTGGGCCTGATCTTTATAATATTTCCTCCTACAAAACAGGTGGAAACCTGATAGCTATGATTGCAGCAAAATGATGAGAATAACAAGGATAAGTTTAGTGTGTATGCCTTCATGAATATGCCAAGCACATGCTGATCATCAGAAAGAGCAAAATACCAATACCAATAAATATGCAAATTATTGACTTACCAGCCAAAGTTGAATTTACTAATCCAGAAGCAGACTACATGTGCTCTGCAAATGTTTTGTTTGCTCACACAATTTTAACACTTCTTATTTGACATCTTTTATGTTTTAGACAATGTAATAAAACTTATTTTTAAAAATCAAGAGGAGCATTCTGTTTAGTAGCCTTTTTAGATTCTTCCAGTCATGACTTCAATTTTCATTCCAGTCTCTTGTTAAAATATGAATGAATTCATATTTGTGAGGGTGAGACTTAAACAAGTCTTACATTAAAAAGGTAGTTCATTTTTTTAATAAACTACACATGGGTAGAGTCAGTGGATGCACAACAAAAGTGATAAATAAAAATTGGAGATAAAAAGGGAAATCAGACACCCTCCCCCCAAAATGATGAGTTTGATGAGTCAAACAAAAGAGAAGCAAAAACATACCCCAAAAAAATGAAAAGACGTAGCTTAGCATAATTACAAAAATATTAACAATAACTTTGCTAAGACACATTTCTATTTCTTAAAATGTCTACCTGCAGACATAGACAATGCTCAATATAATCGAGAAAAAGACAGATGCAGCTTAAATAATCAACAGAAACAAAACACCAGAATCATAGTTGGTTATTTTAAATTTCAAATGAAAAACAGATCAGCCGGATAGAACAGCCCAGAGGCTCTGAGAGTCCCAACATGACCGAATACTAGAAACTAGATTTCAAACTAGAATTTATTTTCTGAAACTTCATTGAGAAACTGAATCCAAGTTAAAGTTGCAAGAACCTCCAGATGTTCCTCACAGCTTGTTTCCTCTTGATTTTTGGGTGTTGCTGCTTCTGTGTTTCTAATACTTTCTTTGCAACATTTGCCCCTACATGCTAGGTTGGCATCTTTTGAGGTCCTTTCAAAGCAGTGTTAAAGTATTTTATTTGGTAGTTTTGTCCTGTCCTTATTAATGCATATGTTGTGTTGAATCATCATTTATTTACAGGGATTAAAGAAGAGGAATGAATATCTTGTCCAGGCAGGGATTCAAACCCAACTCCACAGGATGGAAGACAAAGCCATTCACCTCTGTGATTTGAAGGAGGAGCTTTACATGTAACAAAGAGTTTCATCCCCACAAAGATCCATTATTCTCAAATTTGCATTAAAAATAGCTCATGACCATCTTTCAGTCAATTTCATTAATTAAATATAAAACATTATTTGTTTTATTTGTTAGTAGTTTAATATTGAAATCCCTGTTTTGATTGTTAAATGGGTAAGATACAATAATGCTTAGAAATACAAAAAACTATTTAATAATCTCCACTAACTTAAATAATAATTCACATTCTGATATTAGTAAATTTGATAGAAGGCAAATACAGTGAAGTTAGAAGTAAATAAATGAAAGGATTTCCATATTTATTCCTTTTCCTTTGTATGGAAAAGAAATCAAATAGATGGATTTTAAATCTTGAAATTCCATAGTGATTTAACTAATGCCACCATGCTTACTATTCAAAGCATATCTCTATATGCTCTTCATTTTCATTTCCTTGATGCCAAACAATTTCTCTTCTGCATTCCGGTTTTTGCTGCCACTGAATCGAAAGGATATAAAACCACCACAAAACCTTAATGTGGATTCTTCTTAATCTCTTCTGAAAATGAAGAGCATTTTGCCTGAGATTATCGCTCAGTACCCTGTCTGCAACTTTAGTCTGAGAAGAGGTAAGCAGGTTGACAGCAGTGCATTAGACTGAGATCCTCCTTTCCAGCTCAAATAAATCAAAGCCAGTGATGTGTCTGAGGCCAGATGTTAAAATGGTAAAGGACTTTAGCCAATAAAAAACATGGCCATATAACAGATGAGAGTCATTTCTGTTGGTGAGTGGCAGGTCATGAGGGTGTGCATAAAATAAAAATAAAAATAAAAATAAATAAAATAAAATGTGGTATGTGAATTTGCTGTGAAAAACTCACAGCTGTCACTACTGTGCGCATAACATTTAAATTAGGAAAACAATTATTAAAACACACATGTTCTGCTTTGGGTAGGAATTTGCTAATAATTTTCACAGGTTCACAGAACAGTGTGTGGGTAGACCATAGCTCTACTTAAGGTCCGATTACATGGCTCCACAAAATACATGTGTAGCCTCTTTCCAAGTGTGTGATAAAGAGGTAAATGTTAATGCACTTATGTGCTTCATTTTGTTATAAACGTTTTTTTATGTTTTCTCTGCATCATAATACATTCAGTGCTTCCAGTACAGGTACAGTTATTGTATGTCATCCTCAACATGTCATCAGTATCTAATTCTGATAATTTTTCAGATCAGAGGTTGAATCGTTTTCTGGACTAGCTCTGCTGGAAACTCCTGACTGTTCCTCCTGAGGCGGGTTTACTTCAACCCACCATTCTTTGTTAGGACCTTTTTAGTTAATCAGGGGCAAAAATGCACCTGCTAGCCTGATTAATTACTGCATGACTGCTAGCAAAAATTAATTTGCTTCCGGTTTGTAAAAATATGGAACATGATTGTTATGTAGGGATGTGAGAGTCACACCAATCTAACTTTAACATGTCTTCACAATGTATTAGATGAAAGGACAGCAGGCGACATGACGGGCTGAATATTAGAAACATCATCCAGAAAAAAACTGCTGCACTGTAGTGTCTGGAAAAAGGTCACAACAAATCAATATCTCTGCCTTGCTGCTGTTCCAAGTCATTGACTTTTATCTTGCGGTGAAACATTCAGAAGAGGAGGTCACTGAATGGTTTGATGGGTGACGAAAAGCAGAGGAAACATTAGTGGTCAAACATCTCAAACAACGGGACATTTTAGTTTTTTCACCTTGTTAATTCTATAACAATTTGTTTAATCAAATATTCAAACACTAAACATTCAACAAGAGATCGCATGTCAGCGGCAATGTATTCTAAAACCATATTCTATTTTACTAGAATATTAATAATAAAAACTAGAATTTCAAGCAATTATCAGTGGGTTCCAAGATTTACCCAGAAAGTCTGCCCCTGCCCTGCTTCTCTGCTCTGCTGACCAAATTTGCAGGACAATGCTTACTCCTCACTGATGCTGTCATTACAATGCATTCAGCCTAGTGGGATATGGGTGGTAGTGAACAAACATGTCATCACCCTCAGCCTGTGCACAAAGTTAGACCAGTCCCTCCACATAAGTCAGACTTGAGTGAATCAAGTGAATCTTTCAATGTATAGATAGGCATCAGTCCCCATGACTCTGTATACAAGCAGGTATGGATGGACGGACGGACGGATGGATTTTTCCATCTCTGATCACATTCTCAATCTACAACAGTAAAAAAAAAAACACTTTATAAATACTAAATAATGACTAATGTGATCTCAGTGATTTGAAAGCAAACCAAATTCTAAATCCAAACATGACTGAATTATATTTTTACTTTTACTCATTGATATTATCCATGTAGACAGCCAGGCAGGTAAAATGGTGGGATATGTAATCAGAGGCCATTTCATAATTGTCCCATTTTTGAAAGATGAAGCAGTTGTTTTACTGTATTGGAAAACCTAATCAATTCTTTTACACTGAGACACTACTAGTGCACTAGTAGTGAGACACTACTAGTGTCTCAGTGGACACTCAGTAAGCACTGGACAATTTTTCATGTTCATGCAGGGATTTAGTGTAAAAGTCACAACAAAACTTTTCAATAAAAAGTCTCTTCATATCTGCTCTCCTGAGTGCTTCACAATATGAGAATAACTCTCCTGTATTTGAGCCTGGCTCATTCAGTCTGATGGGATGCTGCAGAGTTTAACTTAATCTTCCACAGAATTTCACAGTTATTTGAACAGCTGCATTTTTTGGGAGGGAACCAGACCTTCAGCTCAGCTGCTGCGCCTGTTATTGTGAGCTTAACATGCTTGGGTCTTTTACAAGCTAAATATAGTGGGACAGAGGAAAAAATGAAATTCCCACAGTCACTCATAAGACACCAGGGTTAGACTTTGTGAATGATTCATAGTACACAATTCTCAGGTAATGATCAGAATGATCTGCTTATGATTACCATACTATAAAGTTACCATGGCAGCGTGCATGGACGCAGCAACTTTCAGCTCCTTTGGCAATCGCAAAAGTTCCATACATTCACTCAAATAAATTGACTTAGGGGGTTATTACATTAACAAAAGAATATCATGTACTTTTAAAACAATAATTTCATGTTTCAAACAAAAACGTGATAAAATTATGTTGGATAAACAAGAAATTCAACAACTTAACTTTTATGAAATTTAATCATGTTGAGATAACAGGATTCATTTTAGTCAGACTGATCTTGTCCTGAAGACGACTAGCGAGATCACGGAGGATCACGCGAGATCATGGGAAATCACACGAGATCACACGAGATAATCGATTTGCGTTTTTCAACCACTGTGCCGCGGCACACTGTTCCGTGAGTGATCGTCAGGTGTGCCGTGGAAATTATCCAATTTCACCTATGGTACCGTATTTTCCGGACTATAAGCTGCTTCTTTTTTCCTAAACTTCGAACCATGCGGATTGTAGCCCGGTGCGGCTTTTCTGTGTATTTTTCTTCAACCACCAGGGGGCTCTCTAGCAGCCCCCTGGTGCTACAATTTTGACATTAGAAGTCAAAATTGTAAATCAAAGAAGAACGCCTTAATTTTCATTTAGAACAACCACATGCTAGTAGCAGGCACGACGGAGAAATGTTTTCAAACTCATGATGCACCTTTTAAGTTGAGGGCTGTCGAGCTGCCACTACAGGAGGGAAATAAAGCCGCTGCACTTCAGCTCGGCGTGAACGAAACCATGGTTAGTGGCTAGCGGCGTAATCATGTATTTTTTTAACCACTAGATGGCGGTAGGTACAGAGCATTTTACAATAAAACAAGAGAATTAGTGATGCATGAATATTACAGCTAGCGGTGAGAGCATCGTATCTAGCAAGACTAACGACAGTGATGGAAAAGACAGTGAAGCTCAGCAGTAGTTGGAAAGAACATGGGTCCATTTCCCACAACATATCTGTGTGA
>NW_015116487.1:11988-35774 GCF_001443285.1 Poecilia latipinna | reverse complement strand
AGCGTTTTGGGGAAATTATAGTCACAGATTTTATAGAATGACTGAAGACTGTTCTCTTCTTTTACTTTTCTCAGTAGTAACGTCCTGCTGTTGATCATGCCTCTCGTATGATGTCACATGATCATACGATCCATTGCAGTGTTTGGAAAAAAGCAATGGAAAGTGCAATTTTTAATAAAAAGAAACATATATATTTTAATTGCTGTTTCCATTGAGCAATTTTTATTTTTTGGAATTCCAAGTTGTGCAATTTTATGGTTAATGAAAAGGCATCTATTAAAAACATAAATGCATCTTTATAAAGTTATAGTCATGATATACTGTATACTATTCAGATAATGGACATGAATATTGTTGTAATTTTGTGTTATTAATGATGCATTTTAACAGCTTCTAGAGACAGAATGATGGTAAAACACACACGTTTCAAATCAACGCTCAGTTGATTGAAACTTGTGTGGAAAACTTATTTTCCACAAACTACTGGAAAATAATCCCTGACGCACAAACTTTGAACTATCAGATCATTCAGATCCATTGTACTCTATCAGCAGAATGTGTGTCAGACTCAAGGATGCAAAAGTGAAAAACTCAGATAAAATCCTACAAGGACAATTTAACTTTATTTCAGGTAATTCAGAATGTGGCTGCTGCTAGAATGTTGTGTATAAATACCCATTCAATAAGTGAATATTATTTATTTCAGGAACTTCTTCACCAAGTGAAACAGTTTTTATAGATGAATTACTCTCATAGAGGTGTTTTCCAGCCTGTATTTTTCATAATTATGATTATAGCTAACAAAAACACGACATTTAAAATTAGAATATTACATCAGACAAATAAAACAATTATTTTATAATACAGAGATGATGACTTAATTAAAAGTACGTTTAATAACCATTTGAAGGTTATTTTCAAATGGTACGTTTTATCTGGAAAATTAGTCTAATCAGAATGCATATTTTAATTTATTGAATATGACTGTACTGGTAAATATTGTGCTGATGACATCTGTTGCAATAGACGCCTGTTTTCTTCTTTTCTTGCCTTTCATTTGTGTCTAGCATGAGCTTTTCTTGCTGCGAGACTCCTACTGGCTAAATATTGCATAAACATAAAAAATACAACTTCCAGCTACAGCACTGGAAAAAATTTAGACACCACTTAAAATGATCAGTTTATCTGATTTTAATAGGTATGTTTGAGTACAATAAACATTGCTCTTTTATTCTATGAACTACTGACAGCATGTTTCCGAAATTCCATACAAAAACTGAGAAATGGTCAAAATAACGAAAAAGATGCAACACTTTCAAACCTCAAATAATGCAAATGAAACAAGTTAATTTTCTTTTAGAAACAATACTAATGTTTTAACTCAGGATGAGTTCATAAATCAACATTTGGTGGAATAACCAGGAGGTTCACTGCAGTAGGCTCTTCATTTTTTCCTTAGCTGAACTATTGCTCTCCAAAGAGTCCTTTGTGATGTGAATATTGTGCACAATGACATTACTATAATGATATATTTGCGAACTATTGTGCATCCCTAAATCGGATTTGCCGTGATCCGTTGCAGATCTGACTTTTTAGAGAAATTGTGCAGAATATTTTTTTGTTTCAATTCAAAAGCTGCCATATTAGAGTAAGTCTGCAGACTTCCCAGAGACATGTACCATCAACATGTCCTGTATTTTTGGAAGCCGTATCAGATATGAATGTCAAGCCAAGCAGCTGGGCTGCACAGTGAGCCTGTGAGGAAGCCAAATAAAAAAGTCGTTCAGCAGAGCTGCTGCAGCTGCAGCCGCAGCTACAAACTGTAAATATAGACTATGGAATACATTTTTATCCAGGATATTCTGAACTTTTTTTCACCCTTTCTTTGCAGATGCTAATACAATTTCTGAATTTTCTCTCATGTTGATCCAACCCTGACCTCTCCTTTATATTTCTGTGTGTTCGTGTTTCTGGCCCATCCAGTATGAGCAGTTTGAAAGCACCATTGGGTTTAAGCTTCCGAATCACAGAGCCGCCAAGAGACTGTGGAAGGTCTGCATTGAGCACCACACCTTCTTCCGGTGAGAAAAACATTTCAGATTCAGTTCTCATTAGCATTTCTGCACCAACAGTCCCTGGCAAAAGTATTCACTCTAGTTCAAACCAAAAAAAATCATCTGGTTTTTGGTAGAAAGAGAAAAACAATAAATCACGTAAATGACGGTTATTGAGTGTGCTTTAATTTATCTTACAATTACTTGATTTATTGCTTATTGCGTCAGGTGCAACCATGACAGGGTCAATTCCTATTTATTTTGGGACGACGTTCCCAGAATTCCTTTGAAGTTGTTAGCAGAACTCATTACTGAAGTAAAATATTGTTGCTGTCAGTAGTGAACTTTTCTGAATTTAACTGTTTATGTTGTAGTTCAGACAATGAAAATACAGTTAGCCTTTCTTTCTTTCTTTCTTTCTTTCTTTCTTTCTTTCTTTCTTTCTTTCTTTCTTTCTTTCTTTCTTTCTTTCTTTCTTTCTTTCTTTCTTTCTTTCCAAATGTTCTGTTCTAAAGCTCTCTCTCTCTCTTCATTTTTGTGTCGTGTAGAAACGTGTGGTGTTTTTTGTTTCCACAGCCTGGTTTCTCCAGAGCCTCCTCCTAAGGGCTTCTTGGTGATGGGCTCCAAGTTTCGGTACAGTGGAAGGACGCAGGCTCAGACCAGACAGGCCAGCGCCCTCATTGACCGCCCGGCGCCTCACTTTGAGCGCTCCGCCAGCAGAAGGTACCTGCTGTCCAGGAGCTTGGATGGTGGTGAGTAACTTTGCCTAATGAAGCACCAAAAGAGAGATACAGCGCAGGGTTATTCAAAGCTTTTGCCACAAACTACGAGGTGGTTCATCTGATTTTTATGTTAAATGAGCACAAAGTTGTACAAAACTGAAGAGGGGAGAAAGTAATACAGGCAAACATTTTTTTTACAGTGATGTTTTTTATTCAGCCACTTTTACTTTGATACAGTTACGTAAAAAAGACATCATAAATAGTTCTTATCGTCACTTTTACTGTTATCACAACAGTACTTCAAAATATGGAGATAAAATGCGAAGTAGCTCAGATAGCTAATAGCTGCAGCTCGCTGTCTTCTCCTGTTTGAAACCTTGGCCTTTCTGATCCAAGCAGAGTTCTCGCGGCCTGTGTCGTCCATGTGCGAGAACCACGACGGTCTGTCCCGCCGCAGCGCCAGCGAGCAGCGCCGCCTCCGCAGCCCTTCGGTGGACGAGCAGGAGCAGGAGGCGGAGCTGGAGCCCAGCCTGGAGCAGGACGAGGATGACAGGGACCCAAATCAGAGCCAGGACATGGAGCAGGACAAGGACCAGGACGGCAACACCACGCCGAGCAGAAAGAGGGAAATCAGGGTGAGGAAGCTTAGCTAGTTTCAAGTCAGCTCTGGCTTCTTGAAGTGCAGAGCTGGACAGGAACTGCTGAAGTGATGATGTAAATACAAGCAGAATTAGAAGCTTCTCACTACAACTCAGGTGAGAAGCAGCTTTGCTAGGCTAATGCTAGCCTTTTCTAACTCTTCTCCTTTCACTCCTGTTCACCCAGCTTTCATGCCTTGACTGCACTCCTTATTAATCTGGGTTACTTCACAGCGCATAAAGCTGCAGTCTTTTTTTTTTTTTTTTTTTTACATGTTTCCTAAAACTGTCACCATGTTGTGACAGCATGTTATGAGACAGGTAATCTGTGAAAAGATAGATCACCTCTACCTAGCCTTAGCATTCACTGGGAGCTGCACACAAACGGGCATCATTGACAGTACTGAGACCCGCCTCCACTTGGTTCTTAACGGTTATTTCTGTTTAGCACTGGTAGCACTGGAAGAAGGCAAAGGAGCTTAATTTCTCCCTCTATATTTAAAAAAGTATTTTTTTTAAAATAAAAGTTACATACTGCAGCATTAACTCTTTCTGAGGCTGGAGCCTGGCCTTCTGTCTCTAACACTAGTTCTCTGTTCTTCAACCCTTGCTGGCAATAAGGAGGAGGCTGGCTCCCCAGCTGACAGTAAACAGGAGGTATTTGGTGTCTGTTTATTGGTCTGCACGATGTTTTCAACTATCCATCAGTAAATCTGTCAGATTCTACCTCAGCCCTTAAATGTTCATCTTCCACTTTGCGAGTAAGGCCTCCAAAAAAAGCATCAGTGAAAGAATTTAGCGTCATTACATAATGTATGTAATTTATAGCTGCATGAAAATGGAACGGCAAGTGTTATATTTCAATTTCAGTTCAAATTTATTTCTACATGCACCTCGTCTCAAAGCGCTTTACACACAAAGCAGTCAGCTTAGCCCAATCCTGCAGACCTATGTCTATTTATTCAACAATTTAGCACCAAACTGGATTTTGGATCAATAATATTGCTTATTTTGCTGATGTTCGGTTCTGTTTTAAAATGCAATTAATTACAATAAATAATCACAGACACTCTAATTAACATGAATAAAAAAATTAATCTAGTCCCACCAGTTAGTCTTAATTCCTGGTACTGGTTGTATTACGATGGTTGGTATCAACCAGGTTGTGCTGATTGAACCCACTGATAAACTGATAAACTGACACCGTCACTAGTTGAAAGAACAGAAAAGTTTCTATTTTAGGTTTTCATAGACTTATTCTCAACTAACCACCAAAAGTATTTAATACCCTACATGTTTCTATAAGGGAGACAAAAACAAAACATTGGCTATTACACACAACTGAAAAATGGGGAAATAACAAAACAGCAAAAATTAATTCCTAGACTATGGCACTGTTAAAGGCAGAATAGTTGACCTGTGTCCAATGGGAGAAAGTTTATTTCGGTTAAAGTTGAACCAACTTGAACTTGGACAAAATTTCACTCCTATTAACCATTTCTGTTAAGATAACCAGGATAACCAGGGAAAACCAACCCATTTTCATGGAAAACATTCAGCCTCTAGAAAACCTTTGTCAACATTTCATATAAAACTGTCCTGACTTGTTCTTTTGTGCAGCGCTTCATGGGTTCATCTGAGGTCTTTCGTTGTATCTTCATGCTTTCCATTGTCTCAAATTCCAAAATGTATTTTCTCTCAAAGCACTTCCTCCATCTTGTTTCTTCACCTTGTCCTTTTACTGTATGATCTTGCACTCTTCATCTCTTGCACGCCTGTTCTCCTGCCCCAACTCGGCTCTCTCAGTTGGACCAGGAGACCACTCCTCGGCACAAAAAGGAGGTACAACTTCCATGGATTTGGCTCTAGCGATGTCTGCTTTTGCTTCTGTCTCTTTAACTTGCTGATAATTTATTGCATCCATAAAAGGATGTATTATATTTTGCTCAAGTGTCTGTGAAATATCAGTAGTTTGATTTATTCAACCTTAAAACAAGTGCTTAGATTTAATAGTTCTCAGTTCTACAAATGCACATTCCTAAGACAAACTTTGAATTTGTCTTTATTCCTTTTAGCTTCATTGCTAAAAGGAATAAAGCTTCACTATGGTTCACACTTGACAATGTCTCAATTTCTCCTTGAATGACTAAAATAATTATGGAGCTGCCAGAGAAATAAAAAAACAAAAAACGTGGTTAAGGAGCATTTCACTCAGAACTGTGAAAAATGTCAATACTCAAGAGAGTATTAAATTATGGCGCTACATGACTGCATCATTGACTTTGTCATCACTCCAAGCACACAAACAAACCAAACAAAACCTTAATAGGAAGCAGAATTTTAATCAGCAAGCAAATTAATAGATGTTTCATATTCATTTTATCATTGAACTTTGGAGCGAGAGCTAGATTAAAATGCTTGTTTGTATCTCTACAAGCAATTCAGCTGGAACCAAAATTTTTTTTTTTTTTTTTTTTTTTTTTTTTGGCCCAGTAGCATTAAAGGAGACAAAATAGAAGAGACACAAGCAATAATCTGCTCTCAGCCCGAGTTTAAGCCGATCTTTTGGTGCACATTCCAGCATACGCAGCATTGTCTCCCCGCCTTTTCCTGGTAATGTGAGTTCTATTGTTTAAAGCAAGACATTGTGAATTACTGCTAATGCCTTCCTCTGTCTTGTGGTGTCCTCCAGTTTCTTGATAAATCTCAGGACGTCTTGCTGAAGCACCAGGCCAGCATCAACGAGCTGAAGAGGGCCCTGAGGGAACCCAACAGCAAGCTGATGGCCAGAGAGAAGCGTCTCTCTGCGACGTCTCCGACGGGAACGCCAGAGAAGAAGGCTGTGAGTAAGGGTAGTGATCGGGTTGCTCTGTGGCTGCCAGTTCTAACACTTGACCCTCTCTGAGAAAGGCCATTGATAGTTTTTATCTGGATGCTTGAATGTTCAATTCTAAATGACTTGCTTTCAAGATGACCTGATTTTAACCCAGACAGTTATGGAAAGTAAAGAAAAGTTCTGCATAATTATAAAGTAGAATGTAAAAGATAAATAGTTTATTTTGATCTTTTTACAAATACAGAAATCTGAGTATGCATTAATTTAAGGCTGAGTTAAGCAAATTACAAGAATAGAGTCATAATACTATAAGAATAAAGTTGTAATATTACAAGAAGTCATAATATCATGACTTTACTTGTTTTATTTCAACTTTTTTCTTGTATGACTTTTTTCTTATCACTTTATTCTCATATAAATTTATTTTCATAATGTCATGACTTTACTCTCATAATATTGACTTTATTTTTATAATTTTATAATTTTGTTGTCATAACTTTATGTTTTTTATATTTAATTTGTTCTTGGTATGGCCATAATATTCCGTGGTGGTATTCAACTCCCCCTGTCAATACTGCTTCTGTGATTACAATAATCTTTTAGTCTTGCTGCAGATTCTCAAATGGATTCAGCTCTGGGCTTTGTCTAGGCCCTTCTGGAACATAAACATGCTTTGCTCTTTTCTAACCATTCCCCTGCAGATTTGGCTGCGTGTTTATTGCCACTATCTTGCTTTAAGGTGTACCTCCTACTCAGTTCCAAGTCATTTAAATGGGTTTTCCCTCCAGCATGACACTGCCACCACTATGTTTCACTGTAGGGATGGTGCTTTCCATCATTATGCATTTAGCCCAAAATGTAAAATGTTGAATTTTACATTTTGTTCTACCTGTTTTTCCATAGAAGTCATATGAATAGCCAACTTAGTCAAAGTTGGTAATTGGTTGTACTGGATTTTACTTTGGGGTATAAGAGTAATGGTGGGGTTTAATACAAAAGTATTTCACAATTCTCTGATTTTCTTTTTGTAAAAAAAATGAAAACCATCAAAAACGTTCTGGCCACTTTAACACTCTTTGTGTTTGTCTATCACATAAAATCACTTGCACTTCTCATGTTTGAGTTGTGCATTCATGTGACTTAAACAGTGTAGAAAAATGTCAAGGAGAATTAACAAGATTAGTAAAGCCTGGGTTTCCCTTCATGCACTTCAAATAGCTCTCTCCCTCTGTGGAGATGTTTACACCTACAGAAACAATCGGGCACATTTCACTTTCAGACGTATTTAATAGAGTGCATTTTGTGTTGCTCAAGAGTTCCAGGTGTAATCCCTTTAATATCTTGGAGATATTTGTGGCTGGTACTTAATTTGTGGTCTTTGAAAAGAGATTCTCGGTCATGTCTTTCCCCCTTTGATTGCTAATTAGCGACAGCGTTCTTTCTGCCAAATTACAAAAATCGTTTAAGCTTTTATCCCATTCTGGAAACTGAGATTGGAAATCGGATGATGCTTGTGTTTCCCCGTACCTAAGCTGCCCCTCAGTCAATATCTCATTCGCTGTCTGTATCAATCAGATTAAGTTGGAGAAATGTCAAATGTTGTCTGCAATAGAAAATCCAATCAGCAGTGCGCCTCATGCCAGAGAAGCGCCGGTGTTATTGTGTTACTGTGAGGAGAATGCTTGGATCTGTTACACTTTTTAGACTCTGCTCTTTGATGTGGTTTCACAAAAATAATGTCTGATGAATTCATTCCTTTACTTTTGGAATGTTTGTTTCTGAAGGTGTTTAACACACCAACTGAGTTCCTTTAGCTAATGTATTCAATATCCATTCAACTATTACTAAATGTTTGTTGAATAGTCGTAAAAAGATTATAAAAACGCAAATGCCTTTTAATATTCAAAGTAAATGTTACAACATGAAATATTTGGTTAACTGCATGAACCCTCACAGCAGTGGTGGGCAGGTACTAATCATAAACGTTAGTTCCGCTAAAGCGCTACACCAACACATTATTTAGTGGAAACTAATGCTAAAGCGCTAACGTCAATTCGGACTGTCTGCCCTTGAAAGACTCCAACCCTCGAACCCCAATTTAATTTTGACAATATGATTTACATTTTCTATTATGCCCTTATATATTGCATTTTGGTATACATCTTGTTCTCTACTGTCCATGTTTTATTTTAGTCCTATATAATTTATGTTTGAAATAAGGTTATTGGGGAAAAAGGACAGAAAGTAAGAAAAGTAAACAGGATTGCTGCATAAGCAGTTTTCACCCATTTTAAATAAGAGAATGAATATAAATGTCTACAACTACCTGAAAATGTCTTTAAGTCTACAACCAAACAGATGGTGATCTTTATTGAACTGAAAGTTTACAAAACAACCAAGTAAATTAGCACTTCAGAATTTATGCGGAAAAACAAGTGAACAGGAAGCTAACTGCACTAAATATTTTCAGAGTTAGCTAAAGCACCAAGCTAATAGAGTGCTTTAGCGGAAATAAGCCTGCCACTGCCTGACAGCACTATTAAATTATTCAGTTCATGGTTCATTGTTTACTCTGATAATTTGCGCTGAATAAAGTCAGCTAATGTTCCATAGACCGAACAATAGCAGCTGGTAGCTAGCCTCCAACAGGCCTCCAAATGACCAATTAGTACCAGTAGAATAGTTTTTTGGACAAATAATCTTCAAGCCTTACTTTTGGAAAAGGCTGGCTTACACACATAAGTAGAGCTGGATGATGGTGTCAAAGAGGTACCCATTCCCTCATGTCTTTACGAACAAATCAACATCAATATCTTGGTTTGCACATGAATGAAGCCACCAGTTTCATTAGAGCGAAGTCTAGTAATTCCTTTAGCTCATGCGGCATTAAGTAAAAACACCAAGTCGAGCCGCCACTGATCTTCATTAATTTGCTCTTATTTTGGACATTTTGTAACAAGGAGAAACTCCTTAATCTCTGGACATAGCTCTCCAAATCTCTGCAAGACTTCCCCTCTCCAGCTAAGCCGTCTCACGTCGGTGTGTAACGGGAGTCCGGAGCAGTTGTGTCTGCTCCCCAACAGCTGTCTTTGAAAGGATCTAGAACAAGGGATTTTGTTGCCACATCTATTATCTCCTTCATGTTTGTCATTTCTGTGCATAATGCTTGTCAAAGTATTATGCAATGATAATTAGAGGAAGTCTGGGAAAGTGTTGTCCTGCCTGAGTAATACTGTTACCAGCGCCTGTTCTGCATTCACAACAAGGCTGCAAAATGACAGAGATAATAGATGTGGCAACAAAATCCCTTGTTCTAGATCCTTTCAAAGACAATTGTAGGGGATCGGACACAACTGCTCCAAACTCTTGTTACGCACGGCTTTGTGGGGGAGGTGAAATCTTGCAGAACTCCGGTGACTTGACTAATTATTGTGAAGAACACTCTCAACATCTCTCCAGAGCTGCTGCATCAAACCGTCACCCATCCTTTCACAGCTCTGTGTAACCACTTGTGACAATTCCGACAAACGTACTTCAAGAATGACATGATGATGAATAAGCAGTGGTTTCATTCCCTATTAAAATGGTATGCTTTTGGTGTGACTGGCAATTATAGTTTATCTAGTCACTTAGCAGATATAAGGCCTGGAAAGCTAGCAGGCCTTATATAGGCCTTATATCTGTCTAAGCAAAACTCATGGAGTTTTGCTTAGACTTGCTTCATCTTCATCATGCTAACTTTGAGATGGAGATGCTCAATATATCGGCATTGACATTGATATCACCCAATGTAAGTCATCAAGTAAAACTGGGCTGATATTAACAACCAATGCTTATTTCCATCTTGTTGCCATTTGAATATGTGTTTCTGGAAGGGGAGTCGAGGGTGTTGGCCATGTGGTATTTGTTTGGTCATGTGACGGTAACGGTGATGCAGCAAAGGATTGCTGGGAGTTTAATTGAAGTAGAGAAGCAAGGTCTGCAGTGTGGTTGTTTTTGAGTCGAGAGGGTAGTGATATGTATGCAATATTTAGGGCTAGGACTTTAATCTTTTCATTTTGATTAATTCATTACATAAATTTCAATGTGTTAAAATTTGTAATGCAATTATTCAAGTTTTTTTTTTTTTCAATCAATTATTTTTTCATGCTAAAGAAACAAACAAAGGTTCCAGTCCTGAGCTGGAACATTTACATCTCATGTCTGGTACCACTGTAAATCTGACACACGAGTGGAATTTGCTAACAACAATTGGCAACAAATCTGCTTCTCTTGGCCAACTGGGGATTTATTTTTGCTTCAAAAAACGATCTGATTGGACACTGGAAAACAGTATTGATGTGTTCAAGTTATCCTAATAGGAGTTAGCCTATCAGCAAAGCTATTCCAACCTGATATTGCATCATCGCAATGCTAAATATGAAGCAGCAGCACAGACGTCCCCATTGGTGATATCAGCATAGATGGTCCTATTCTCAAAAAACAATAGAGATCTACGCAAAGAATTTTTATGTTAAGACAATGTAGCAAAATTTAAAGAACAGCTGACAGGCTGTCCATTATGATGCTATACCTAATAACTTTTTTTTAAAGATCAAGACCCTCCTCCCACTACTGGTTGGTTCCAGTTGATGCTAAGCAGGGTGAAATTTTGGTTTTGGTTGAAAGGTCAACGGGCATCTTCATAAAGATTATCGATTCATAAGTGCAGTTCAAGGGTTCAAATGTGCTTACTGAGCCTGGATTTAAACAAGTCAAATTTTCTCCATATTTTATTTGCTAAAGGACTGGCCAACCATTAACAGGCATTAACAGATTTGAACAGATATGGAGTTTGAAGGGTTGGTTAAGCCACTGAAACACTGACTCTCTCTGCCGTTTCTATTTTCCTCCTTTTGCATGAAATGATGATGACCTCTAACTGTTGTTCTTCTTTCTCTCCTCTGCTGCGTGTCGGCCAGTTGGGGGGTCGTTCAGTGGGAAAAGACGCTGTTAACAGCCCTTCTGTTGAGGGCTTCGTCCAGAAGGCTCTGGTCACTTCACCTGAGGTTCCACATCTTTCACTGCTCCTCTTCATGAAACACTTTACTGTTTGTAGAGATGACCATGCAAAGCACGTCTCAGCATGCTCCAGTTTCAACCTTTTTATCATTTGTTTCTACTGAATTCTAGTGAATATAATTACATGAGAAACAACTGAAATGTTTCTTCATTGTAGTAAATCAAACAGTTTTTATACATCGTGTAAAGAAAAAATACGTTCAGAGTCATATGTTTTGGTAATTCTGAGGATTATGGCATACGGCTAATTAAAACTCTAAAGTCAGCTCCTCCGAAAAAAATTATTACATAAAACCAACTTAAAAAATATATCAGTCACCGGTGACGACCACACGATCTGCCTGTTTGAGCTCGCCGTCAACGCGTCGCCACACAGAGAAACCGGTCTGATGGAGTCGAGCGTTCTCTGCAGACAGGAGTGGACTCACCTGATGGAGCCAAAGCGAGTTTGAACTTTCCACTAACTTTCTAACAGACATTGATGTTACTGTGTATGTCCATGTTGTGGCTTATGCGGTCTAAGAGGAGACAGCTGAACTTGTCCAGCAGACAATCATTTCATTGACATCCTGCTGAAGGAAGATAAACCACATAAGGTCATTGCCTAAGAAGCCAGGTGTTCAGAATGCTGTCTCCAAGCATGTTAATGGGAAACTAAGTGGAAGAAAAAAGTGTTCTATCCAAAAATTTTGGCGGTGATTCACAAGACATGGACTGCTGCTGAGGTCGGTGCTTCAAGAGCCTGGAGGAAGACTAAAGAGACAGGATCCAAGTTGTCTGAGTCCAACGTTAAGTTTTCAGAGTCAGTGATGATTTGAGGAGCTTAAAGTCAGCTCAGTTATTTACTATGTAATATTAGAATACTTCATGATTTCACAAGCATAATCCCCAGCAGGCATGCAAACCACTGAAAGTACAGATACCTGGTTTAATGACGATGGAACTGTGCTGGAACTCTAGAGTTCTATATTGTAAGGAGGGAGGAAACACACCAAACCCTAATGTACTGTTACCTTCAGTTGTTATGAAAATGCTGCACTGAGAAGTAGTTCATATGATGAGTTCAGCAGACTCATAACTCCACAAGATGTTGGAAAATTGCTGCTCCTGCTAGTCTGAAGGGTTGCTCTGTGAGGCAGAAGCTTGGCTGGAGACTGCAGCACTAAGGAGGAGCTTTGTGGAAATAGGCAGAGTTTTGTGAGAGCAAGCATTTAGGCCACCCTGAATGGTTGCCACTGAGGATTCAAGGATTTCTCAAACATGCATTAAAGAATCAAGGCAACTCTCCAGGTATGTTTTAGATGGTATGTCATTATGACACGACATTAAGATCGTGTCAAAAATGTCAATTTTACAATACCCTACCTTAAACACTTTAGCTGGGCCAAAGCCTCGTTCATCATGTAATTCTTTAATGATTCTGTAATTATGCAAAGGGAGTCCCAACCAATTATTTAGTGCATATGCGATACAGGACATGGATGTAAATTTCATACATCATATTGTGATTGTCTGAGAAGCTGGATTTTGACTTTTCATTTGCTGTAAGCCATAATTATAAAATATATACAATTTACCTACTGAATTGAATTTCTTTTGGATGACATTCTAGTTCAGTAGGAGGCATCTACTGAAATGTTTTTGTCCATAAGCTGCATGCTTTACACCCATTTATGAGATGGAGACCATTTTGTAGATTTTATTGTTTGCTAGCAGTTGTACCCAGAATGTCTAACTGTGCTTAATCTATACCAACATGTAGGGCTCTGAGGAGTGGGTATTGATTGAAAAACAGCAACCTTATCAACCAGACCATGACTGGAGGGCAGAAGAAAAGAATAAATCTCACATATCCGATTCCTCGTGGGACAAAAAGGGGCTGGAAAAGGAGATAGACATTACCAAAATGATACATAAAGAGGAAGAAGGGTATAACAGAAAAGAAGTGAAAAGCCATATTGACGAATTTCCCTCAGCAAGAACATCCAGAGAGGCAGCTGTATGCTCTGAGACTTGGCCTTCTGCGATTCAATTACCTGAGAATGTAGACTGGTTACAAGACAAATCTCAAAGTAAACTCTCTCAAGCCTCAGGCCCCAAGGCAAACAGTGATGCGGCTCCAGGCTCGCGCCAGATAAAGGAAAAGATGGGCTCTAAACTGAGGAAAAAAGGCCGACCCCAGAGCCTGAATGTGGGAATCCCCGCAGAGCTCAACAGGAAGTCAGGGAGTGATTCCTCCGGAGAGGAAAACGAAGACTCCGACTCGGACAACATGTCAGAAAAAACATCTAAAAGAGGAGATCAGGGCAATGCCTCCCCAGTAATCATGAGGAAAGACAATCAGGGACTAACAAAGGATCAATTTGTTGGTGTATGCAAAGACAACAGGAAAGAGGAATTTGGAGAGGGCAAAGAAGTTTCCAGTCAGGTGAAGCGAAAGGTCAACCAGATGGGAATGGCAACCATTGATTTAGGCATGTTAAATGGACCAGGGAAAATAGAAGATGATAGTTCTTTACCTAGTGGCAAAGTAGAACATGTGGTGAAGGTACGAGGAAAGGGCCTCATCGACAACAAAGAGCTAGCGGAGGTAAAACTTCGACAAGTCCGAACGCATGAAAGAAAGGTCAGCAGCTCTGGTGGTGAGGACGTTGAAGGTTTCTTGGGTGACAGAAGTCAGAGGATCTCTCTCCACCGGCTGTCAGGCAGCAGCTACCAGTCAGAGATCACCAGGATTGTCCCCCTGAAGCCAGAGCGCTCAAAGAGTGTCGCATGTAAGGACGAAAGGGACCAACTGGGGCAGGAAGAGTTCACGCGACTTGTCAAAAGAGAATATCGCTGGTCAGTCGGTTCTCCGGAGGGATCCTCTGACCTCCACTGGACTGACATCGCTGGCTTCCACTCAGCCTTCCCCGGAGACCCGGAGGGTTTTGCCAAAACAGAAAATCTTGACGAAGGCTTTCAGGCCAGTAGAGGCTCTATGGAGAACCAGCAGTTTAGTTTAAAGGGTTCAGCACTTCCAAAAATGGCTCCACCAGCTCCGCCAGTGAAAACGCAGAAAGCCAAGGAATCCGGACTAATTCTGAGGAATAGCAGAAATGCCGGCAGGGAGCAGAGCCTGGATGCAGCCAAGAAGAGACACTCGGTAACTCTGCTTGGCATCTACTATTCATTGGAGATAGAGCATGAGCTTCAGACGAACTTGCACACCATGTATTTATTTCAACAGTTTGTTATCTGACACACTCATCCATCTTACCTGTTTGTGACTGTTGAAGGAGCATGCACTAAGGGCTAGCTGAAGGTTAGCCGGAATGTTTGGACAATGTCCTACATAGCTACCCAGTTTGTTCTATTCCATTTCTCTTGACATGCACCACACTGTGCAGCATGTCTGCCATATTTGCACTGACTGTGAAGGTTTGGAAAGACAAAAGACATATATATATATATATATGTCTTTTAAAACTTAACAACCTTGAGTTTTACTTAACTCTGCAGTCTTAGTGCGATGCTTGGGAGGGTGACCCTTCAGACCAGTTCCTGAAATAACACACACAAAAGTCTTGTCGAAGCACACGTGGTTGTGCTTTTACATTTTACATTGTCCCGGTTGAGACAGGGACAGAGTAAAAAGCTAGCTGGATCCAAATGACCCTTAAGACCACGGGAGGTTGAAGGTTTATGAGAATCTCTGATACCTGTTATGTCTTCTTCAAACAAAAAAGGCAAAATGATCAAATACAAATTTAATTAAATTTAATAAACTGCGCATTTGAGAATTACCTCCATCTTTTTCAGGGGGTAAGCTATTATTTTTAAAAAATCAGAAAGAAGCTTAGCATAGCATGCTTGGAAAGTGATTGAAATTCTTTATGATTAAACTTTCCAGACTAATGTCAATCTGAACTTGAACTTTTAGAATCTGCAGATAAAAAAAGAAAAAATGTATGAAAATCAGCAATGTTGCACATTTTGGGCAATTATTTCCTTCAAATTCACCTGAATGGAAAGACAAGTAGTGATAGAAACATCCGACTGTGAAACCTCAGTAGGCAGTGAGTAGCCAAACAAAGCAGTTCAGTGCCTGACTAAGTCAGATTTCCTGCTTGTCATTCCACTGCCGCTACATCATCGAGAGTTTGCACACATTTGGCTCTGGAATGAATTTTGAAAAGAAGAGACATGACACCTTTCATCTTTTTCCACCTTTTCATCCAAGTTGAGCTCTTGCGTAATGGATTAAACAGGGATGAGACGAGGTGTTGCTCAGCTCTTGGTGTAACGATCATATCAACATCTGATTGAACTCAGGGAGTGTGGGAAAATAGAGGCAGCTCCATCTAAGCATATAGGTCAGGCCATTCTCACAGATTTCAAAATACGTTCAGCAACACTTTTTAAGACTTTTGTCCAATTTTCTGCTGACTCTCTGATGTGCAAAGCTTTGCAACCAACTGGATCCCATGGAAAAAAATGACACTGGTTGATTGTTGCTGACACTTAGGCTTGCTGGTGCTGGTAGAACAAACTATGCGTTATAGAAGTTTGTGTAGGAGAAAAAAGAATCTCACATATTCCCAGTTTTTGCAGGTGTGTCCAAAGTGTGCCCCAGGGACCAGCTGTGGCCATGTGAAGGATTTTGTCTGGCCTCTGATCGCAATTCAAGAGACAGATTAACTTTTTTATTATTATTTCTGTTTTATTTCCCATGTTTACAGTTAAATACTTATGATGTATTAAATACAACCCCAATCATTTCATGTCCACAACAATTAAAGTAGATGTAAAAAGTACTGACTCATTACGTTTTTCACAAAATTATACCTATCTTAGGGAAAAGCCCCACTAAAAATTGGAAATTATATGTATGGTAATATTACATCACTTTTGTTTAGGATCAATTTTGTTTAGGATTTCTATATTCTTTTTCTTTTAAAATGTACCAATATTTTGTTCATTGAAATCATGCATGTTTTGTGTATTTTGTGTTGACAAATAAAAATTAACAAGATTTTTTTTCTTTTGATCCCCCACAAATTGGACAATTTTGGCTCTCATTGCAAACGTTTTGATACCACTGGTCTATACTAACCCCTGGGTTCTCTTTGCAATCTACATGCTACATATGTTGCTGTTGCTCTTGCTACCAAGGAGGTATACAAGATGTGCCATTAATTTTTCAATTTGAACATCTGAATAAAATCACAGACTTAGTATAGTAAAATTTTGTACTTTTACTATGCCTCCAATATGGTGGCACTCAGTTTGATGACATCACCTGTAAACTCTCTGGTAGCCATTTCAGGTTGGCTAGCTAGCCATGCGTCATTCTGTGAGCCACTAACAATCAACCTGTTGTGTCACTTGGCCATATGATTATGTTGGTTGCTGCCCTGTCTTTACGTGACTACTATTACACAGACAGCACATCTAAACTGTATTATTTTCTTCTGACTCTGCTAATTATAACTACTTGCTTAGATCCTGTTTGTGTTTTATCAGATTCACCTCTTAACTGTTCTCCAGACTGAATGCTGTGTGCTTTGGTAGTGGGAAGTTGTCCTTTGAAATTTGTGCCTAGATTCATATGTAGCAGACTTGGATCTGGCTGAATTTCAGACCTAAACTTAGGCTTATGAGAAACAGAAGATTTATCAGTGTTTGACCAAAGTGTTGAACAATTCCTTTCAATTTAAGATTCAGAGTTTAGGTTTACTCTCCACGTAGCCTATGTGATGCTTGGAGTTTTGTGTCTGCTTGGCTGTCAGTCCTGTTCAGCTGTACTAATCTTCCATTGCTCCCTTTGCTCTTTCCTTTGCTTCCCCCTGCAGGAGCCCGTCTCTACTCCGGCCATATATGAAGAGCCATTTGGTGACCTGAAGGTTATTCTTTTACGAACCCAAGTTTGAATGCTCACCCATCATCTCTTTCCCTCTGCATCTCTCTTAGCTCACAAACACTTCCAAACCCGCAATGGAAACTGTTTCCTGTCAAAAAATGTCAGTACTTTTAAAAGCTGTAAGAAACAGTCCTTGTTTTCACAGGCAACATTATGATAAATTAATGTGCGAATCCCTTGTGATTTGTTGCCTCTAAAATGATGTAGTTTATTAAGCTATTTCATTGTGTTTTTTAATCTGTATTTTGAAATGAAACTAGCTAGCTACCTAGCAGAACACTCAAAGTTAGCTATTCTCAGTACCTGTACGTCGCGTAAAAATTAACTCAAGTTGCTGTAAGACACAATTTAAAAGAAAATAGTAACTATTTAAAGCTTTCTATGACATTGCAAGACAAGACAAGACAAAACTGTGGTTAATTTTGGATGTGACAGAATGAGAAAAAGCAAAACTTTAGCAGATAACAGGAAGGATGAACGCATTTTAAATGTTATTCTTTTGAGATTTTAGCCATATTTCCATCCAAAATGATGGAAATATTGACAGAATTTCAATAATCTTAGAGAAGAGGTAATAATCTCATAAGAACAGAGTACTGTTTTAGTAATGCTAGCCATGCTAATCACCAATGCAAGATGCTAAAGCTACTTTACAATCTCCTCTCCATAATCAATTTCACTCATTGTGCAATTTCCCTTTTGCTCCTGATATAAATAATTACTCACTAGTCACATGAAAAGGTTGAAATGTTTGCATTTCAGTTTTTGTGATAGAATTCTTTAACAGAAATTGTTTTAGGCTAAAGGCAGCATTAACAGGTCAAAGCCTCACAATTGTTGGAGATTGGATATGGAGCACATAAATTCTGACTGGTAATATAAGTTATAACTTTGTTGACTTATGTTACTATTGATAGTGTTGTACCATGTTTGTCCTCTAAAGTTGCTACTCAGCTTCCCAGAAGCTCAGCAGATCAGCACTCTGTCTGCTCTGAACACATGCTGAGCTGCTGCATCATCTAACCAGCCTAATGCGCTACTATCATTCATTTCCATCATGACTTCATACTGTGAGCAATTGGCTGCATTTTATCTCCACATTTAGAGCTAAGAGTGCCAGCATGGAACCTAAGGCACAATGTTCCTGTTATATAACGTTTATTTCCCCTTTCCAGTTAGTTTTTTTCTTTTATTTACATTAGTAAACTGCAAAAGAATGCTTCAAAAAACGTATGTGTATATCTTCCTGTTTATCTCGGTAGCCTGTTTATTGTCCAGCCTGGCCATTGCCTTCCTGTGCTATTCCACTCGATTTAAATCTTGCTTCACAGCTTTCTCCCGTTCACTTGAATTCCTCTTGTTAGATTTCTACCAGATTGGTTGTCGTTTTCTACACTGTTTTAAAATTGTAGTCTGCTTGTGGTTCTTATCTATGAAAGCGGAGGAAGTGAAGGAAGCCGTTCAGTCCGTGTTGGCCACGCTTCTAAATATTGAATTAGCATTAACAGCCACCTCATTTGGATCAGCACTTCTCTCTTCACAGTGGAGGATGGTTGTTCTTTTTACCATGCTAATAAAGAAATTATTGTAATAATTTCTTTATTAATTTCTTTGGAACCAGTCTGATGTCCCGTGTCACCTCACAGGCTTTGTAGATTTCAAATCAAGTGGATCCTCCCCCAGCCCCATCTTCTTATCTGATAATCCTTCATTCCACATATTTTTCATTTGGTCTTTTTTCATTGCATGCCCTCTGTCTTCGGACTCTTCATCAAATGCATCATCCAGCCCCTGTGTAACTACAAGGTTGCACTCCCCACCATGTCCATCAACCACAACGAAGTCATGTAATAACACAGAGGCGATCCTTTGTCTGTGCTCACACCAGAAAGAGTCCGAGGAGAGGAGGCCTCAGCCAGGCCTCGCCTCGGAGGAGGAGCAGGAGCGGGACACAGTGGCCTCTATGAGGGACACCCAGCTGGGCATCGAGCGAAAATGCTCCAGCATGACGGTCAGCTCCACGTCCAGCCTAGAGGCAGAGGTGGACTTCACTGTCATCACAGACCTCCATTCTGGGACGGAGGACTTTTCCAAGGGTGGGTCCGAGTTCGGGGAGCGGGAGCAGCAGCCGGAGGTCGGACGGGAGGACTTTGAGGAGACCTCCAGGTTCTACTCGGCCCGCTTAATGGGCTCCAGGGATAAGTTCCCGATGGAGGAGAGGCTTCCTGAGGAGGGGACCCATCATGAGGTAGACAGACGAGTGGCGCCGGCCCTCATCCTCATCATCACATTCTGGATTCATCCTGCCTTGCTGGAAATGCTGCCATTCTGATTCTTATGTTTTATTTATTAGCATTTTCTGTTTTTGACTATTTCATTATGTTCCATTTTTCCCGGTTTGATTCAAAGCCTCGTTTCTTCTCTTTTTTGTTCAATTAAACATTCCACTGAATCTTTACATCATCATTTGCTGTTATTTTTGCACGAAGCACCTAATAAAAAATTGTTTTACAGTTTGTACCTTCAAACAAAGTGGGTTTTTGTTTGTTTGTTTGTTGTTTTTTTTAATAGCTATGGGAAACAACTGGCTGCAGTCGGTAGTAAGTTTACTGTGTGTTCGTTTCGCAGCCTCCAGTGGCCAGGAAAGATGCCAGTGCTGTGAGTGTGGCCCACAAGCTGAAGCGGACCGACACCAATGGAGCCGAGGTTCACCAAAACATCACAGATGTTTCACCACAAGTAAGCAAAAGTATTCACATGCCCTTGAACTTTTTCACATTTTGTCCTACTACAACCACTATTTAGATTTTATATAATAAAATATATATAAATGAGGGATTAACCATGTAGTACAGTGCTTCTCACTTCCAGTCCTCAGGCCCCCTTCCCTGCATGTTTTAGGTGTTTCCCCACTGCCACACACTTGGATTGAATCTATGGGTGATTAACAAGCTTCTGCAGCACTTAATGCCTACAGAAGAGGTAATGCAATCATTTAGATCAGCTGTTGTGAAATACAGGCACATCTAAAACATGCAGAGCAGGAGGGCCTGAGGACTGGAATTGAGAAGCACTGATGTAGTCCCTCATGGTTAGGATAATGCTGTGTTTACTGTTCAGAAAACGGTTGTAGTTTTGAGTTTCTGAACATACAGTGATGTGAGAAAGCGCCACCCTTCATGTTTTCCTATTCTTTTTGCATGTTTGTCTCACTTCAGTGTTTCAGAACATTGTACTCTGGTTGTCACTAAAACTATGTCAAGAAACTTAATTATTCCCCCCACCCCAAAAAGAAATTAATAAAATAAGAAAAATGGTGGAAAGATCTAAAAACTCCAGAGGTCCCTAATGGACATGGAGAAAAAGTTTTATTTTGCGTTACCTCACAATACGTTTTCAATACTTTGCAATGTCTAGTTTGTATACAGTCACAAATGTCAATTTAAAATTTCAAACATATACACATTTAAAGAGCCTCGGTGAAAACGTGTTTATATATTCTTAACTCTTTGATGCAAAAACAGATTGAAAATCGATTTATTCACTGCGTGTTTATGTCAGTGTAGTGTTGAGATGGAACTGCACATGAAAACGTTCCTTTATTATTATTGTCTTGGTGTATTGGTGTGTGGATGTGGGTTTTCTTTCTTTCCTTACGGAAAATTTGTTTACATCTTAGAAGGGAGATAGAAAGCCCATGTTTGGACTGTTTTGCTTTTGTACATAGGTTTGTGGTGCATTTCTATCCAAAAGACAAATATATAAAACTTCAGATACCTCAAAGGAGATATTAACATATATGGAAAAACTATTTTTTTCCTACAACATTGAATGCAACACAATGTAACCTGACACCCACTGCTAAGTAGCGGGAAGTGCGGAGAGAAGGACAGAGCACCAGCAGCATTGATGGATAAATATTACTGGACTGGACATTACGTGATTTATCGTAAGTCACACATGCGCCATTGCTGTCCATTGAATCAGGAATATCGGTGGTCAGGAAACTACGACAATCACGCAAAGAATCAGAACAACGGACGCAATGTTTAGCAGTTAATTAAACCATAGATAATGGTAATAAGGGCTTCAGATTTCACAGATGAGGAAAACGTTTTAATTTAAAGAAAAGATTGAACAAGTGAGCAGTGGGTCAGTTATACTAGCCTAACTGTTGCTGGCCTGGTATTGACTTTGATAACCTTAGCATGTGCTGCGCAGTTCGGTGTGTTTTGGTTCCGTTAGCACTAAACAACCCGCCCACCGAGTCATCAGTAGAGCAGCTGTTCAAATCAGCTAATCAACCACCGCGGTGTTCAGGCAAAAACTTATTAATAATCACAATATAGACATTAAGCCTGACAGTAACAGACCGGATGTTCTGTTTTAGTGTTTTTGCTACTTTTTTGTGTGGGAAATGTTTGCTTTTTGGTGTCGATTCCCCTGATCGGTAATCTCTGCTCTATCTGCTCGTTGAGCTGTTGTTTGTCGGTTGCCATGGCAACGGGTCCGTGTGTAATGCCGACATACAGAGCGAGAAAAGGCGGAATAGAAGTTGTTGGGGCTATTTTTTCTTTATTTCTTTATCCATTTGAATTTTGTTACTTTATTCTTAAATTTCTATTTTTTGTATTATTCACAGAGTTTATTTTGTAGGTTGATAATTGTTGATTTTATTTATTTTTTGTTTTATTATTTTTCTTATGCATTTTCTAAATATAGACAGGAAGTAATGTGGGTCAGTCCACTTTCTATAAGTGTAGGGGCCTGGTGAAGGACCAGCAGGCATTTGGGTTTGGGGCCGATGGTTTTTACCAGAGCGAGAGTGATAGCATGAGAACAAATGAAAGTTTGATCTCTGTAATTATTTGGTGAAAGAGGGAAATAAATCACCAAGAACAATCAATAAGTTTGGAAATTCAACCTTCTTTTGCCCGTGTCGAGAAACATGACCCCAGTGCCTTAGTAGTGGCTTGGTGGAACCTTTATTGGATGTTTGGCTTGGCAAACAATCAGAAGTGGTTCTGTCTAGTTTGGTTTTTCACCTGTTTATCAGCTTTATTGTACCTTTATTGTGGCGCACTGCAGCCGCTGCAATTCCTAAAAACAAGCGACAAAAACTGATCTAATCCCCTGTGTTCGCAAAACATGGTGATATTTATAACAGTTGTCAAACTACGGCTCCTACAGTATATTTAAAATAAAACGATTGATTAAATAGAAATTTGCCCCTTCTTGCATCTTGACAGAACTAACAGAAACTAAACTGTTTATAGATTTGTATCATGGAGAATTTATCAAACATCAGTTTTTTAATATTTATTTTAAGTTGTATTTAATAGATATATCTAATAACAAATGATGGCGCTACTAATATTTTCGTGACAGATTTCTCCTTGTCCTGTATTGGGATAAAATGGTTTTCTGGACACACTGAATCACATAGCGACCAATAGGCTCTGTCCAGTCCAGTAAAGCATATCAATTAGCAAGAGTATGAAAGACGTAAAAATAATTAACTAAACTACATTAAGAAATTGTATTTAAGCCTCGGTGCTACATGAAGCTTATTTTGAAACAATGCAAGTTCAAAACAATATTTTGTGTGTGTGTGTGTGTATATATATATATATATATATATATATACTGCCACCCCTAAAAAATCCCTGCCCCCCTCTTGCCACCCCATAAATATTTTTCTAGATCCGTTACTGCATGGCCTGAAAGCTAATAAAAAGTGAGAAATTATGTTTTAATTATGCTTTAATAATTTAAAGTTGATTTGCACAGTGTTACTTTTCTAATGATAAATTCATGAATGACATTTTATAAATTAAATCTTAAATTTTAGCTTTAGAGAGGATTAAAGCTGCCGAGGTCAATTCGCATCATCGGCTCCAGTAGTCAGAAACCAGTCAGGCAACACTGCTGCGTGACGTGCGTTTGGTGGAAGCCTGGGACTTTGACTATAGAAAGAATCTCTTTTTTCTTCTTCTTCTTCCAGGGAGCTCAGTGACACGGCAGCCATGTTCCCAAAAAAATGGGGAGCGTAATAGAATCATTAAGGCATGATTAAAGTATTGACAGTATATTAATGAGAGGGATGAAAGCAGCTGCGACTGCCATTCATCTCCGGAAGCAGAGCAGTGAGCGCGGACCGGCTGTCCCGCAGGTGCCTTATTAAAATGTAATCACGGCCAGGCTCTTTAGCCATTCAAGCTAATGGTGTGGATGTGCTCAGGAGATGATGGAGAGAGGGGCCCTTTGAAGAGCCGCATCAGTGCTGAGTCATTGCTTTAAGGTTGTCGGAGTAAGCTGAGTGCTCTGCGCGCGCGCGCCTCTGCACAGTAAATGGAGGATAAGATAATCTATAGGCAGATAAAGATCTACAGTAACGTCGGTTGGCCAGCAGAGGGAGATATTTCACAAAGATTAGTTTGTGGACGTTACAACAGCCTGTGTAGATCACAGTAAAACATCACATATTTTTACTTTTATAACATACAACGAGGTAGAAAAGTATGATTTCATTTTAGGTAAAGTTTTATAATATCAGCACAAGCATTTTCACTT
>NW_015116487.1:0-9661 GCF_001443285.1 Poecilia latipinna | reverse complement strand
CTGCTGCGTGACGTGCGTTTGGTGGAAGCCTGGGACTTTGACTATAGAAAGAATCTCTTTTTTCTTCTTCTTCTTCCAGGGAGCTCAGTGACACGGCAGCCATGTTCCCAAAAAAATGGGGAGCGTAATAGAATCATTAAGGCATGATTAAAGTATTGACAGTATATTAATGAGAGGGATGAAAGCAGCTGCGACTGCCATTCATCTCCGGAAGCAGAGCAGTGAGCGCGGACCGGCTGTCCCGCAGGTGCCTTATTAAAATGTAATCACGGCCAGGCTCTTTAGCCATTCAAGCTAATGGTGTGGATGTGCTCAGGAGATGATGGAGAGAGGGGCCCTTTGAAGAGCCGCATCAGTGCTGAGTCATTGCTTTAAGGTTGTCGGAGTAAGCTGAGTGCTCTGCGCGCGCGCGCCTCTGCACAGTAAATGGAGGATAAGATAATCTATAGGCAGATAAAGATCTACAGTAACGTCGGTTGGCCAGCAGAGGGAGATATTTCACAAAGATTAGTTTGTGGACGTTACAACAGCCTGTGTAGATCACAGTAAAACATCACATATTTTTACTTTTATAACATACAACGAGGTAGAAAAGTATGATTTCATTTTAGGTAAAGTTTTATAATATCAGCACAAGCATTTTCACTTTCTCTAGATACATAACAAATAGAAAAACATCGTCTGAAATTGAATTCTTCAATATCCTTCCACATGTACAAAAGAGGATTTAGGTACACTGAAAAAAGAGAAATAAGATTTTATCTGAATTTTGACTTTTTAAATAATAATAATAATAATAATAATAATAATAATAATAATAAAAGTTCATTTCATTTTTATAGTGCTGAATCTCAAAATTCTAATGTTTTAAACAATTCAGGTTTATTTCTCCAAATTCTGACTACATTTCATTTTTAGAACGCTTTTCTAAACACTCGCATTTTACAGGAATCAATTTGACATTAAATGTAAAATTCTGGCTTTAAACTCAGAATTCTCACTTTTTTTCTCAGAATTTTGTTTAAATTGTTTATATACCATCAAACAAATCTAATCTTAAAACTCTGTCCCAATAAAAAATTTGGGACAGGTTTTCAGTGATGACAAAGTGCAGGTTTAGAGATCCTATTACAAGGAAGAAATAGTTGTTATTGTTTCTATATGCTAGCAACATAATTTACATCCACCTAACTGAAGAATGTTTGATTATTTATTTGGATTTTGACATTTATTAACACAGAATTAGAATACTTTGAGTTTGAAGTCAGAATTATAACTTTTAGGCAATCAAATTACTCTCCTTTGATTATGTGACACAAGTGTGTTGAGGTAGCTGCACTGACTAGCAAACTGTTTGACATGTGAATAAAAGAGTGCAAATAGCCAGTTGTCCAGATCTAGTTCTGGTTGCTTTGTGTTGCGTCTCTGGACATTTGGAGGCAAGTTTCAGCAGTTAAATTTCTGCAGGTAAAGTTCTGAAGATTAAATTAAAGGAAAAAATAAAATAAAAAAAATCATATTTTTGCACAGGATAAACATTAAGTGTTACAAATGCAATCTTCTCAATTCTCCATATACCATAATCATCAAAATTACAAGAATCAGAGCCTGTGAGTGATATATTCCACTCATATATTCTACATAATACATGAGTTTCATTTTCTGAGATGTCTGGTGAGAAATATTGCACTTTTCCACAATAGTCTTAAGTTTTTTTTAGATGTACTGAAATATATTCTGGGAGATTTTACAACTATCAGCACTTTATAGGACTTTCCAGATGAAAGGCAACCTTTTTTTACATTAGTAGTCTTAAAAATATACACATCTCAGCAAACTTAAGACAGAGCTTTAGAAATTTGCAACATTTGGAATTTGTTTTGAATTGGGCTTCTTGTGATTTATGTTGAAATGTAAGTTTTTTTTTGGTAAGGAATTGTCTTGAGATTAACTTTCTTATATTTTTCAGAGGACACCAGCATAAGATAGCACAACCATTTAGAGTCAAACTCTAACTTAACTTTGTGCAGCTTTGATATAATAAGGTTATCAACAGTTTTGTTCTCACTAAAAAGGGGAAAAGGTTTGCATAGTGTTCTGAACTCCAACCAACTGTGAAACATAGTGAATCATTTAGGAGCCTTTCATTTCCCAGGACCTGACAGTCCAAAATCACCAAGTATTGACCTGAGGTGACCTTAATAACCACTGAAACATGATTTATTCTTGTTATTTTGGAAAGACTTTGACCTGAAACTGGCAACATTCATTTAAATATTATTTTTGACATATAAAAAAGAGATTTTGTTGTTAGAATTAAAAATACATACATTTAAGTGTTTAAGAAACATTCCGACTGCAAAATAAGGAAATTCAACAAAGTCAAATAACGATAATTCAAAGTGGTATATAGGTTGAAGCTGCTCAGCTCATATTGTCGACCATCATGTGGAAAGAAACTATTTTCACTTTTCACAGCTTTAGTATTTAGTAAGAAGAATGAAAAAACAAAAAGTGAGTAAATTGTCATCACAAAGGTTTCAGTCATATCAATCATTCTGTGTTTTAATTCCATTTTATGTTATACTTAGTTTAAGATTTAACAGTTCAACAGCTTAATACCACAACAACATCATTATTATTAATATATTATTTACATTTGGTTGTTTTATCTTAAATTTCCATCTTAGATCATATCTCCCACGTTTTTACTTAGACAGACTGAATATTTTTAGGGAGCATATTATTTATGGCTTCATATTTCATTTGTACTGTCTTAAATTTTACTACTTCATCAAACTGTAATACTCCCCATCGGCTAAACAAAGCATTATTACATAATTTAAATAAGTCATAGAAATACACAAAAACACTAATTCATTTACAATCTGATGTTGACCAGATTATTTATTTATTTATTTATTTATTTATTTATTTTTGCACAATCAGTGCTGGTCTTTGTGGAGAACAAACAAGTCCTTCAGTGTTGTTGTTTTTGCATGGAGCAGTCATGGTGCTGGTATCTGGTAAAAAGCCTTCATCAGAACCATTTCTTCCTCTCCCTTTCAGAGCCCTGCAGCTGTCAGCTCCCAGGAAACTCCTGCTGCTCCCAAAGAAAATGGCTCCCCTGTAAGTGTCTTTGTAGAGGACATCCATCACACTGACAGTAATTTATGTGTCTGTGCGCTGCCTCTGCTGTAGTCTTGACCTTTATTGGAGCGAGTGTCCAAATGAATCGCCTCATGCGAGCTACACAATTGTTACTTACTGTCACCATAATGACTCTGGTCATGAATTTCAACAAATAAATGCTTGAATGACTTTGAGCCAACACATTGTTCTGTTTTTGAGGAATCGCTTGTCTTTACCTTCAATTACTAATGCCATTTCTTGAAACTGTCACTTTTAACAAAAAGGGTATCCACACACATTTAAGAATATGTAAAACATGAAGACCAGGGATGGTCATCCAGATGGACGATTTAAAGGCTTGGGTTTGACTTTGGTGTTGTAGGATCAAAAAGTGAGGATATTTGGACATGAGGGTGGAACTGGAGAAAAAAAAAATCTAAATAATATCTTAGAGGCCTAAACTATTTAGACCTGGTGATACAAACTATCTGACTTTGAACTAAGCTGAACTCTAGTGAGAGTTAGCAAAATCACTTAAGCGCTAAAAGAAAAATTAGCCCAGCACTGCTAAAGCTTCAGCAACTGATTTGGAATTCCCTCTCAATGGATGATGGGGAATTCCATACAGGGTTAATACCAGCACATACAGGGTTAATACCTGTATGTGCTGGATTAATACCATCACACTGTTAGCCGTCTCCACAACTCGGTTTCAGTGTGAAAGCTAGCATGTGAATGAGCTTTCTAAAAAGTTATTTTTTCTCCTTCTTTTCTGGCTGTTCTGTCACAATTTTAGCACAATCTGAATCACATGCCCACATTTTTGTGTAAATTTCATGAAGAAGGATCTCAGAAGTTCTAGCATTCGAACCTCTTAGAACCTTCAGTGGTTCTTGGAGGAGCGCCCCCACAGGTGAGGAGGGGAACAGGCTTCTTAAAGGGTTTATTCTGTTTGACAGTGTAGTGTGAAAGTGAACCACATCAGCTGATTATGTAACAGATGTTATCACTTTGGCTAGCAGATGTTGTGCTTGACCGTTGAATATGTGGGTCTGACTGCTCTGTAATTACTGTGCTGCAGGTAAAAGCCACTTCGCAAGGGAGGGAGTCTGTTGTGTCCCCTCTGACCATCACGGCTGAAAGCATCACATCAGCAACCACGACACAAGTTACCAAGGTAACATTGTGTTTGTTTCCTCGGCTACAGTTCAATTACTGAACCTTTATCACAGTGAAACAGTTCTTGTCTAAAATAAAATGGTAATCTGTTTCATAGGTACAGGATACAGTTGTTGTTGTTTCAAGCCGCTATTCATAATTACATAATTTCCTCCGTTTGTAATTTTGCTCGAAGAGTAAACAATGAGGATTTGTTTTGATGTGATAAAGATAATGATGTGTTGAAATATTTAAAACACCACCAAACATTCAACATTTTGAACTTTGTCACATTTTGTCACGTCACATCCACGTTTCAGGAAATAATGACACACCAAAGTAGTGCGGTGTACAAAATAAAAGAAAGAAAATGGTGGAGGGATTTCAAAGATTTCTTACAAATAAAAATGTGAAACGAGAGGTGTTAATTCAAATAAATGTACAAAATCTCTACTGGCATGATGCTGCCACCACCATGTTGGCAGCATCATGGTGGTGATGCTGCCAACATCACCACCATGATGATGGTGGTGATGTTGGCACCACAATCACCAACCAACTAATGGTCAAATCAACCATTAGTTGGTTGATTTGACCAACTAATGTTGGTCAAATCAAATTATGACCAACATTAGTTGATTTGAATGTTGGTCATGAGTTCAGTTTTGGACTCAAATGAACTTGACTTGAGACGTGAACTGTGTTTCCATTGACCATATAATTGCACAAACTGGAATCCCCAAAATAAATTTAGCATGGAAAAATGCTAATTAAAAAAAACAATCATGTTTTTAATAAGCTTTTGCTTATTGGATGAGGTGATTTTTTTTGGCCATGTCAAAATTAATGTGCTCCGCAAAACTGCAATGGAAACACTTTTGTTGCACCATAAATCATGTGATCACTAACCGGATGTTACTACTGGCAGAAATAACAAAGAACAAGAACAAGCGAGGATGATGGCTTCACTTGTTATTTAATCTTAACACCACAATTGTGAAATAGTTTTTTTTTTTTTTTTTTTTTTTACATCAGGGGAATATGATTAAAGTTTTACGCACATTTATAATGGAAACACAGCTAGTTGTTAAAAGCTCACCAGTAAAATACATTCCAGTTTGTGGCTGTAATGTGACAAAATTTGGAAAAGCCTAAGTTGGTTGGATACTTTTCATTAAGTGTGATGTTGCCTGACCCTGGTGGTTCTGTGCACTTCAGACTGTGAAAGGAGGCTACTCAGAGACCAGAATCGAAAAGAGGATCATAATCACAGGAGACGACGATGTGGACCAGCATCAGGTGAGAGCCAGAGTCCTGGAGACATCTGCTCTTTGTGTCTGAAAGCTGACCTGTGTCGGGATGCTGACCTGTGTGCTGGGGTTTCTCTGGCTCCAGGCGCTCGCCATGGCGATCCAGGAGGCCAAGCAGCAGCATCCCGACATGCTGGTGACAAAAGCAGTGGTCATCAGGGAAACAGAGTCTCCCACAGAGGAGCAGCGGAGAGCAGAGGTAGGCCATCTTTACCTCTTCTGTACTGTTGTGTAAATATTCCATCCATCTTTTTGCCCATTGTTACAGCTAAAGGGGCAGTTTTGTGTAAATTCAACTTTTTATAATGTTATTCCCTTATCAAAAACATACCTGCAGTGTTTCCTTGATTCTTTTATGCATGTTTGAGAAATCCTTTAATCTACTTTTATTTATTTATTTATTTATTTATTTATTTATTTATTTATTTATTTATTTATTTATTTCGAACATGATAGCAGTATAAAATAACACATGAACAAGGATTGCAAAAGAAGACATATTTTTTGTACCACAATAATCCTAACATGCTCAAAGGAGTAGGAAGACGTAATAAACTTATGACAACCACTCCCTCTTGCTCTCTGTAATGTTGTTGCAGAGAACAGCCTAATGTTGTTCATTACAACATTAGGCTAGTTAACATATCCACCGAAGACAGTGGGTAAACAGTTTGCTGTAACAGTAAGTTGTTTCTCTGTCCTTAGCACATTGAGATTGATTGACAGCGCTAAGATGTGCCATCTGGCTCTGATTGGTTGATTTTGGTTGGGAGCGGTGCGTAGCTCAGGCAGGAGATCGATCTTTTCATAACAAACATGGTGCCAGTTTGAACAAATACAAAAGGAAACATTTTTGTAAAATATATGTGCAGCTGAAGGTAACAGAGTTTCTTGATAGTGCTTTATGATGACACTATGTGCCTGGATAATAACATAATGCTGCCCCTTTAAGGAAGTTAGAATGAATCACAGAAAACATCAAACACTGTCCAGAACCTTCTACAAAGTTTTTCAGGTTCTTCATTTTTGTCTCTCTGCAGTCCTGATCCCAGGACATGATGGGGGGGGGCAGGAGAGGATCCTCCAGCAGAGAGTCTCCTGCCCCACCAAGCAGCATGCCACCACCCTTCTGCCCCCCCACCCTGTGACACACAGACACCTGAAGAAACTGCCTTCCATGAAGCAGCAGATCTCCTCTCCTGTCCCTTTAGACTAAACCAACTGTGACCCGGCCTGGACACCTCCCACTCACTCCTGACCCCCTCCAGGACCATTCAAGCCCACTAGCTCCTTCGAGAATGGGAAACCATCTTCAGTTTGGAAGATTCAGCGCCGAATCGGACACCCCCACCACCTCAGAAATGGAACTGCTTCCTGTTTGAACGACTGCCGTCACTTCCTCCTCCTCGCTTCGGGTTCAATAAACTGCTGTCTTATTAGCTTTTTACATTTTTACCTATAGAGGATCTAATTTATGTTCTGTGTTTGCCTGTTTATGAATTATATCAGATGATTATAATCTGCATGATTCAAATAATAATAGCAGAGGGAATGAGAACACATATTAAAGCCCTGCAGAGACGCGGCCCATAGAAACGCTGACGGTTGGTTGAGCTGCTGGATCTGGTCCAGCCTCCAGGAACCAAACATCCTCATCCCAACATGACTGTTTAGCTTTAGGTGACGGCAACAAAGGCAGCGCTGCTCACCGTCTTAGGATTTGTAGAGGAATTTTTAATATAAATATTACGTGTTCTAAGTTTTACAAATTTGATGGTATATTTTTACTTTTTACTTACTTGACTTTGGTTTAACCTGAACTTCTTGTATTTTTTGAATATTGCAGTGATCTTTTTTGTTCCCTTTGTCTTGATGCTGATACACTGGAAGTTAGCGCATCTTAAAGAGACGTCGCTAGGCATGGGCCAGTTATGGCCATCAAGCTACAAAAGGTTTTAAAACTTTACAGTTTGAAAAAAAAATAAAACAGTGAAATTTTCCACCTTTATGATTTAACAGAGTATACTTTTCAAAATACTTTTAATTTCAGCCTCCTGGCGCACACTTACAGAAATGACCAGTTTGGAAACTAATGCAGAACAATTAATCACTTTTATAAATCTCATTTTGTTTTTTACAAAATAATTTAGTTGAGAAATACTTTACTACTTTAAACTTTTCCCACGCTGCCGTCATATTCAAGGTTGTCAGGCCATGAAAGTCTGTCTCCTGTCTCACGAAGAAAGCTGTCCTTAGTTGTTCTTGAGATTTTGCAGTCCATATAGCTCCAGCACTAACTGTAAGCATATTTTATTGAACTGCAGCTCAAAGAAGCCTCTTCCTGCAGGTTATGCACAATTTGGAGGTGTGTGCTACTAATTGCCAGCTGAGATCCCTTAATGTTTGTCCATATTTATTTCTCAGATTTCATGGCTCAAAACAAACATTAATTAAAAGCCTCGTGTCTGTCCAGTATGAAGTATGTTTTGTTTATATGAAATGCAACCCCAGAAAAGCCTTTTCTTCCGCGTTATCTGCAATTTTGAGGTGTGTGCGCTACTTCAACCCCTTGAAATATGTCTACATTTTGTCCACATTTATTTAAGTTCTCTGATTTTTTTTTTTTTTGAGACAAAACTAGTATTAATTGAAAGTCTTGTGTCTGTCCAGTACGCAGTATGTTCTGGTTATATCCTACGATAAATATGTTACTCTTTAACGGATTCCCTACCATGTTTATTCTGCTAACCTTGTACATGATGAATAGCTGACGCAATTCCAAGTTCTGGTAGGATAATATTAATCAGTATGTTAAATAACAGTAGCGACTGTGATGGATCATATTATTTAAATACTCCCTGAAAAGTTGAAAAGTGACAGATTATCGCCGATGTTCTCTGCTTTCTGTTGGATTAACTCTCCAGTTATGCTGTGACTTTGGACTTTTGCTTGAAAGGAGCTGTTCTCCCCAAAGATACAACACCATGCAAAAGTATTCAACCCCCTAGAACTCTCTCACATTTGAACACATCTCCACAGTTTAGAGTGCTGTGGTCGTGATGTGGCAAAAAGGGTCAAACAGGAAAAGGTGGGCGCAAATAAAGATGCCCTGTCACACATATCCATAAGTGAGTGACCTTTAATTCTATGCATCACAAATCAGACATGAAAACCCCCTCGGAGGCGCCCCTACCCCTATTAACCCTCTAAGTCTGTGCCGTCAGCCGAGGCGGTGTGGCGAACAGCTTGTGAGGTTCCGCAATAAGCCGCCATCTTTCGCATCCTCTGTCCTCTGAAGGGAGAAAACTGTGAACCCTCACATGAACCGAAGCGTAACCAAAACCTAGTAATGAGAAACAGCTGTGGAGCGAGGAGCTTCCCCAACACGTGTGATCGTGTCATCGTCCCCACCTGAAACTGTTGACCTGCTGTAGGCGTGTCCATGGAAACGAGGTTCTAAACCTGCTGACTTTGTATATTCTATTTTACTGTTTTATTTTCTATCGGTCACATGACACTGGACTGTTGTGAGAGCACTTTGCTTCTGCAAACCGCTGCCGAGTTCAGTGAAGGCATTGAGAAGTCAAACTGACGAAGGTCCGGATTCTTTGTGTAAATGGAATGGATCAGAAAGTGATAATCTAACGGACAGAGGTGCAATAGAGATAAGAACACAAAATGGGTGCCTTAAGTTTTGGAATTGATTTTATGGGAGCACTCATCAGCTGAAAGCATCCGAGATGAAACAAAGCGAACCAGAAAGAACTACTGACTTTAGAAAGTGGACAAGAGGTGATTCAGAATTCAGCGTTTTGTTGAAACTGTGGCAGAACAGATCCTGGATCAGGAGGTTCACTCAGCGCTGCACCGTTCAGCCTCCACCTTCAGTTCTCCACTGTCGTTTGCTCTACATTCCCCTAGTGCTTGGTGGTGTGTATGTCCTGTGTTTGCATTCAGTTTCGACAGGAAACAAACCTGCATAAATAAATGTCACTATGATTCAAACTGTGTCTCGGCTTTTACAATGAGGGATATATATGAGGGGGAGATATATATATATA
>NW_015116486.1:17792-35811 GCF_001443285.1 Poecilia latipinna | reverse complement strand
AAATTGTTCCGGACGCCCAGACGACAGCGTCCAAAACTAAGCAAAAATGAGCTCGTTTGTCCATTAGCGATGGCAACTATCTCACGTAGGAAGGACTTGTCTCTGGAACGGCCAAAAACTAACCAAGTTACTACCCCGAGAGTGTACGGTGGACTCGGTTGAATTTGGAGGGCCGGTCGAAGGCCGCACACAGGGCCAAATTAGCAGCATTGAATTAAAGCTGCCGTTTCTTCCGCCTCTCTGCGCAGTGCAGCAGATTACCTCATCGTGCACGGCCGGTCCAAGGCTGCATGAGGCCTGGAGCAGAATCTGACTCATAGGGGCCCCTTTTGTTGCTAAAAACATCAGCACCTTGTTGAGATGCTTCACCAAGGCCGAGAAAGAGTCACACGCTGTTATACAAAGGGCCCATAGTAAAGAGTTACATTTTTGATTCTGTTAGACACCAAGGTCCATTTCTCACAAGACTCTGTAGACTTTTTTAGAATCTCTTCTCGGATGTAATGGTAAAGCGTCTCCTTTCGGCGCTGAAAGTTAATAAAATAAGTAAAGTCTGAATGATTTTCTTGGCTGATTTTATGCTCCGAGTGTCAATACAAATTATGATTCATCGATTGAGATTCTCGTTCTCAACAACCTCCAACAGCTTCTGTGTTAGATTTAGTGAAACATGGCAGAAGGGAGTAGATTAATTGGCCAGCATAAAAAGCAAAAAGTCATAATCGCAGTTTACCAATTTTGTATTTGTAAATTCAAAGATTGACAGCATCAGATTGCTGCTACGGTAACAAAACAAAACTATAATAACTACATTAACTATGAGTGTTGTTCTTTGAAGTTTTACAAAGTCAGCTTGCCAGCTCCTTCAAATCTGGCATTTGAATGTTAAACCATTTAAAATCTTTTTTTTTTTTAACTTACGCATGCCTAAACAATTGAATAAAATTTAACAGCATTGATAATCTCAATAAACAAATGTTACATTTATGTGGTCCGTTTTAAAAGATTAGCGTTTACTGAAGGCCCGATTTGTTTAATTTGGATTAAAAAGAAGTGCAAATTTGTTGTTTTTAGACTAGCTGTGGGACTAAATAGGATTTCACTGGAGATCTTTTCCCGTAACACACAATTACACAGTAACACTTTGACATTTCCTGTCAACTTGACACCTTTTAATGGGAAAAACACGGTGGACCGCTGCTTTACCAGCTGTCCGATCGCTCCGTCTGTCTTTTTTACTGCAGTGAGCCTCGATGATGTAGCCAAACTCCGCCAAGTACGGCATTGTTTTTGCGCCACGTTAGATTCGTCGGGTTGACGCATTTTGACCTGCTTCGATTTTCCCCCGCAACACGCAAACTTCCCCATTCGCTCGGTGCGTTGCACTTCCGCATCGCTAAGGATTTGTTGCCACGCGTTTGGGCAGTGTGAAGGAAAGAGGAGACCAGCTGCAAAAGCAGGCTGCTGCGAAATGAGAAGCAGGTGATCGGTGTCGGCAACAAGAGACAATGACGCATTAGATGCATTCTCGCTGATTATTGCCATAAAGGTTCTGGAAGAATTTTTTTCTGTTTGGATGAGAAAAAGTTAGACACATTACCGTACAGCGGAGGGCGCTGCAGGTCTGCCTCCGTGCCTGCAATGGCAGCCGGAAGGGGCCCCCCGCCCGCCGCTCTAACGGCTGCAAGGAGCCCTGTCACCTGCCTCTGCAGGCCGGCGACGGCGTCCTGCAGCTCCGTCAGCTGCTGGACCAGCTGGGTGTGGTCCATCGGCGCGACGGGCGGCCTGGAAGGGCCAGCAGCCGGTTCACCCTAAACGGTTGGAGAGAGATCAGCAGATAACGGAAAGGAAAGAATTTAGACTTGGCTTATGAGGGCCATAACAAATGTAACGTCCAGACGTGGACACTCACTTGTTCCGGAGTGCTGGCAGGTGAGGAGCTGAGGGGCGCCATCCAGCTCCCGGCCACCCCTGCAGCTGCTTCGTCCAACTAGTGGGGAAAAGAAAACTGTGAGTGTGGATAAATGCTGGGGAAAAGATTTCACAAGCGTGAAAAGACAAGGACATTTCTCAAGTCCATATAGAAAGACAGACACACACAGCTACACAGAGGGACACACGCACACAGAAAGACACACGCACACAGAAAGACACACACACTGTTAAGAAAATAAATTTAAAATAAGCTAGTTTTAGAACTTAACATGTCTTGATTGAAATGGCCTGAATTGTGGTTTTAAATCAGTAACTTATTCTGGCCTATTGACCTTTAATTTACCTGTAGTTACAGCAGATGGTTTGCTAGGATCGTTTGAACTGCCTTTTGTCTGTGGGAAAACAATACAGTAGAAGTTCCAGCTTTTCACACTCATCTGTGAGAAGCCGTAAAAACGGCAGGGGTTTCTGGCTTGAGATAGAGGGTCAGAGACAGCTCCTGGTTGGAGGTAGCAAAGATACGCCTTATTTGAACAGATTAAAGATAAGAATACGGCCTTTTACTATAAAACTTTCTACAAAGAAGTAACAAATCAGATGTTGCTCTTGCAACTTCTCCAAAGACGTCTTTGCTCTCCCCATCTCTTGCCTCAGGTAATGAATGTATGTCTAACTTTCTGTTGTATCTTACACTTTGTTCCGATTTGGGTTAAATTCTGTGACGTCATCATGCATTGTTGTATTTTTGNTGCTTTGAAACAATTGATAAAAAAAAAAAATCATTACAAATAAACTAACTCAAAGTGGGTGGAGGGCCGCAGCTTCGATTGGCGACACCTGCTGGAAAAGAAAAGAGCAAACGTGGATAACCACTTCTCACTGATCCGTCAGCACAAGTGATTCAATTAACAAAAAACCACTACTTATTCCACTGGCGCCATCTAGTGGACGAAAAAATGAAGTGCGCGTTTCTGCCAGACAATAAAAAAGAAGGTGTTTTGACCGGCAGTGTTTCATGAGAAATGCTCTCAGTGGGTCAAACACTTAAGTCAACATAATTGAACCTAGCTAAGCAATCATTTGCAAAAATATAAAAAGAAAAAAGCAGAAAAGTCACTGTGTTTAAATTCTGTATCTACTTCTAATAGATTACTATTTTCCTTAATAATATAAGCTCTTTTCCTTATTTCTTCTATATTTAAATTATTGCTACTATGTATGTCAACAAATTTCCTAAACAGGATATTTGCCTTCTCCTCCTCCTCCTCATTTAGAGCCATTTCATCTCCATTCTTAAGAACTGGATAACCACATTCCCTTCTGATTCCATTCATTGGTTTAATCATTCCCCAGATTTTTTAAATGTTTGTTTCCTTTCCTATTGAATTACAGAAATTTCCCCAATAAACCTTTTTAGCACTTTTTACTGTTCTTTTAACCAAAGCTTGTGACTTTTTAGATGCCAACAAATTCTCAAAATTCTGTTTACTCTTCAACAGTCTAAAGGCTTTATTTCTAGATTCAATTGTCAAATCACATTCCTTTGTCCACCATGGTACTATTTTTTTATTATACTTTCCTTTTTTCCTTTGAATTGGTCCTCGGGCCGCTCCTAAAATAGCTTCGCAGATAGAAGAATTTACACTATCTATATCCAAATTTAAATTAACCTTTAGCATTTTTCATCACTTATTATTTTATATTTTTCCCAATCAACATTTTTAAAAATCAATCTTTCTATATTTCTATTATCAAATTTCTCTATTTCTAAACTGATTTCAATAACAATAGGATAATGGTCACTTCCTAATGTTGATTCTTTTAAAACCTCCCAATTACTAATCCCAGCAAGATTCACTGAGACTAGAGTTAGATCTAATGCTGATTCATTTCCATTTCTAATATCAATTCTTGTCCCTTCTCTATTATTAATACAAACCAATTGTTTCTTATCCATTGTTTGTTCTACCACTTCTCCATTTGCATCATTCTTATGACCCCACACAGTGCTAAAGGCATTAAAATCTCCACAACAAATTAGACTTTTTCCTAGATTTTTAAACATTTCCTCTAAACCTGAATCTAAATAATCGACAAATAAGATAAATGATTTAAAAACATTTTTTCCCAAAACTCGAGGAGCGGCAAGTCATTTTTGGATAAGGCTTAATGAATTATCTTAGATTAGAAAAAAACAAACAAAAAAAAACCCATCTATAGGTCCAGCAGAAGTCACGTCATGCATCTGAACCGCGGACTCAAATTAATTGTAAAAAACAAATTACGTGCAACTGGGCCGTGCTTATTTATGTCAGACACTTTGAGCAATATTTGGAGTAATTGCAATAAAAATAAAATGTGCTGTTATACACTAATTGTGCATTCACAAATATATCCACTTACAAAAAAATCTATGATAAATTTTCTCTTGAAAAAAACATAAGGTTGTAACGATGCTGTTGTTTGTTTCAAATTATATTATAAGAAAAGGTTGTGTGAATAAATAAACAAGTTTGTGTGAATAAATAAACAAGTTTATGGAAAATTTAAGAAAGCATAGTTGACCTGTCTTTTGTCTTAGTTGTATTTTTCTCTTCTGCTGCAGCTGTCTTCTATTATGACCATAAAAAGATACATTTTTAGGCTGTGACCCAGTTGTAATAAAAATTAAGCGACCATTTCTGCCAGACAATAAAACACGTTTATTTGAAATGAATGAACTTTATTTTACAAAAATGAAATGTGAACAAAATTCAAATAAAAAAAATAAAGTATTTGAAATAAATGAACTATTCTTTATTTTACAAAAATCAAATTTGAACAAAACTAAAATAAAAAAATAAAGAACAAAATAGATTAACAGTTTGAACAATATTGGCAACAAAAGGGGGGGAGAAAAAAAGGGAAATGAAAATGTGGCTTGAACTATCCTAACTGACCCTAACAAAACAGTTGAAACATAAAGTGGTGGACCCTAACTCTATTCTGAATCACTTTCAGACGAGGACAGATTTACAGGCTCTGAAGGAAGCACTCTCACCCAGGTTGGCCGCCCCGTAGGTCCTGTTTCTTTTTGCCACCCAGAAAGATTTGATGGAAGTTGTCGTTTTCCTCCCTGAGCTGCCGTCTCTCGTTGGGCTGAACTAACGGGGGCCTTAACCCTCCCGGGAAAACAAACCGGTGGTTGTGGTTTTCCTCCCTGAGCTGCCGTCTCTCGTTGGGCTGAACTAACGGGGGGCTTAACCCTCCCGGGAAAACAAACCGGTTGTTGTTTGCCTGCGGCAGCGGCGGCGGAATCCTTAATGGCTACAAAGGGTCCTACCCCCGTAGAACTCCCCCGAGAAACACTTGTTGCAGAAGAGGCTGGCTTCTGCTGCCCAGGCTTTGTAGAACCCCGGTGTGCAACAATTTCTTGACCGGGTTTGTAACATTTATTAAAGACATTTTTGTCTCCTTCGGTGTACACCACTTTCCTTTTAGATGTAAAGGATTCATCTCGGAGTTCTGATCTTGACGAGTCCTCCGCCGGTACGGAGGACTCTTCAAGTGGGTGGGAGGGCAGAAAAAGATCCTGGCTGAAGTCCCCCAAGTCTGCCTCTGCGTCGCTGTCTGAATGCGACTCCTGGGCGTCCTCCTTGTCCCCGACATGCAAAGAACCCCGTGCGGCTTGCAGACCTGCATCGACCTGCGGAGATGAAAAGCGAAGAAAAAAAAAAGGCCTGTTTGAGTTGGACTTGGCTTAAAGGTGTTTTGGAGGCTTCCGTTACAAAGCTGCAAGACTCACATCGGTCGAGGTCGCCTGGAAGCCTGGGAAGCTGGCCGCTCCCTTGAGGCCGGCGTCCAGCCAGGCCTCCTGCAGGACGGTCCCAGGTGTGCCCAGCGGGGTGCCGTCCACGGCATGAAAAAGGAAAGGTGATGAGGAGGTCCCGGAGCAGCAAGAGGTTCTTGTCAGGCGGTCCAGCCAGCAGTACTCCTCCTGGGTCACGTGGAATGACGCTGGGCCCCCGGCTCCGCCCACCTCTTGCTCGTCGACCTGGGAAAAAAGGACAGATCGTTTTTTCGGGACCGCGAGAAGACGCGGATTTTGTTTGGAGCCCTCGTTCTGATGAGGGGGATGGGGGGGGGAACTCACCAAAATCCTGAAGCCAGCCCCGTCCCTGAACGCTTCTGCACATGCAACATCCTCCTTTCTTGTCCAGGTGAGGACGGCGGGACTGTGCCGGGAGGTCTCAGCCAGGTATCCGAGGACATAGCCCATTAGGAGGGCGTGAAAGCGGACAGCCCCTCTCCTATTTTCCACGTATCCTGAAAAACACACGCAGATCTAGGTGAAAACCAAACAAAATTCGACGCGGCGTGCCGGGCGGCGATCGGGGAAGCAGAAGCTAAGAGATATGTAAGAACTTACTAAGGAGCTCTGGAATCCGCCTCCGTGCTACCTCCACAAAGTCCACGTCCACCAGGGGGCGGGCGTCCTCTGGGTAACCGTTGGAATTTTTTATTTTATTTTAAAAAGTCCTTTGAGAAATCAGATGAAATAGAAACATGTAGACCGCAGGACGGAAGCTCTTACCGTCTTTAAGCTTGCCGGCGACCCTGACCCGGTGCACAGCAGCTTTCTTCGAAACCCCTCCCTGGATAGTCTTGAGTTCCTGTACGATCGCCGACAGCTGTCCATCAGAGAGCCGGCTGGATTCTTGATGGCTCACCTGAATATGTTGGATAAATTTCAAGACGTTGCCCAGCATCTGTTTGACAGTGGTCGTCGCGTAACCCTTCTCGTCTAGGTGCTTGGGGTAGCTGGAGAACAAAGGTTAATTTCGTCATTCACTTTTACACTTTAAATTGGATCACATCTACTTTGTTTGAATGCCGCGCCATTCTGCGGAAATGGCAGGAGTACACACCTGCGGAGCTTCTCGTTGTTGGTCAAAAAAAGGTCACGCTGGCCACCGGGAGACGCCAGGCCGCCAAGCAGAAACGCTTAGCGTGACTGCTTGCCTGCTGTGCGTTGTCGGTGTCCGACTCCTGTGCGATCTCCCAAACAAGCTCTCTTGAAGTCACCAAGGATGACCTCTGCCAGAGGATAGTTTTGTTTAGATCCGTTAACAGTTGATTTCGAACCACTTTCGTTTCTATCTTTTAAGAATCGATGCCGTTCCTTTTGTCGGAAACGATCTCGCATATGAAGGACGTGTAAGAAGAGCCGCCTTACCGTGGAGGTGAGAGCCGGGTGCGTCCAACGTCTCCCCTTTTCTGGAGGCCTGAGTTCTTCTTAGCGATCTATCGGGTGTAGAACATACGCTGTCTAAACTTGCAACGCTCTCCTCAAGCCGGCTCAGCCTGGAAAGTAGCTCCTGATATTGATCCGAGCTTATGTTGCAAATGTGTGAACTATCGGAGACTTCTGGGCCGGCCGAAGGCTCATCGACAGGCTGGGATTGGCCGCAGGGACGCAGGGGGGAGTCATCAAAATCAGCAAAATCAGCATCTTCGAAATCAGCATCTTGTAGATCCTTCGACGGGCAACAGAAAGTGAAGCATTTAGACTCGGTTTACCAGGTGCACAACAAACAGATCTTCCAACGAGATACCGATACTCACTCGGTCAGTTGGTCGGTTGGGCGATGAACTGATAAGTTCTTTCCAACCTGGTGGCAGATAGTCATCCATATTTGTCCAGGAAGCAAAACCTGGTGGAAGCGATTCAGACAATGCGGAAAAATTAGGCGAGCGTGAAAAAACAAGGCAATTTCTCTCGTGTTTCTCAACAACAAGCTGAAAAGGTCAAAGCACATCTGTCGGGTGAACGAGGCAGTTCAGAGCGATTCAAAATGCACAAATCACTTCTTCTGACTTAAGTAAACACTGATGAAAATATTTTTTTAACTATTTGCCATTATTCATATCTAAATGAAGAGCCTTTTAAACAATTTCAAGAACTTCAAGGAAAAAATGTATTAGGCAGTAAAGGGACACAGTCTTTTGTATAAAAAGTCATTAGTTTAAAAAAAAAAAAGAAAATGTAAATGTTTAACTATTTGTGGCCTATATGCAAATGTTTGTAACAGAACCTGAACACAGAGAGAGAATGGAGAAAAAAGAAAGAAAAAAAACATTTAACTATAACCCTGAGCTTGCCCGTTGTTAATTTCTTATTGTCCAACATTTCAGTGTTGTAACAAAATATTTAAAACTTCAAACATTCATACTTCCTGAGGGCAAGCAAGCTGTGTAACGTAACGAACAGCGTTCCTAACAAACCTTTTCCAAAAAAAAAATCTTATTTATACATTCACTCACCCTGTAGAAGCGCTGGACCTTCGCTGTGAACAACCACCATTGACTGCGCAGGTAGATATAGGGATGCCTGGCTCCTCCTACAAAAATGGGTGGGTGTCTAGATCTCCCTATCCAAATTTGTTGTCACATGGTCTTCCTATCCAAATTTGTTGTCACATGGTCTTCCTATCCAAATTTGTTGTCACATGGTCTTCCTATCCAAATTTGTTGTCACATGGTAATAGCCCTATAAATTTTGGTGGCATAGGACACAATGGCTTGAAACGAATAAATATGGGTGATTCTTTTTTGTTGTGGCAACATTTCGGCCTTAGATTTTTCTTTATTTTATTTAGAATTATTTTTCTGCAAGAAGCAGAAAATTGCTCTGCAGAACTTGGAAAGAGCAAGCAGAATCTCTCACATTCTATGGAAAACGATCACATGCTATATAAAAGATCTAGGTAATAATAATAATAATAATAATAATAATAATAATAATAATAATAATAATAATAATAATAATAATAATTTAAAAGCATTTTTTTTCAAAAACTTGAGGAGCGGGGAAGTTATTTTCGGATAATGTTTAAATTGATCATCTTAATTGAATTCGGAGAACATCTAAAGGTCGCTCTGGAGCGGAAGTGACGTGACGGATCTCAACCGCGGAGTCCAAAGAAATAATAATTATTCTACATCAATACATTACCTAAAAGTGGGGCGTGCGCTTGCCAGTCTGTGATTCAGTGCCTCCATCTAGTGGAGACAAAAATCCACTGCACATTCAACTAAAGTTTCATTTAGTTCATTTAGCTTTTTAAAAATCCAGCCTTTTACAAAATAATAAGTCATTAGTATGAAATAATGATTTGCATTATTTCATAATACAATAAATATTAAAGATTCTTTAACAAAAACATATTTATTTACAAACAAGACTAACACACACACTAAATATTTACAAGAAANGAGCGGGGAAGTTATTTTGGGATAATGTATAATTGATAATCTTAATTAAATTCGGAGAACATCTAAAGGTCGCGCTAGAGCGGAAGTCACGTGATGGATCTGAACCGCGGAGTCAAAACAAAATAAAGATTAGGAATACATTACCCACAACTGGGCCGTTCGCTCGTCAGTCTCTTGGACACCATCATCAGGAAAAAAAAAAAGGAGAGAATAATAAGAATAAGTGTCATAAATCTGCCAAATGTCGTCAAATATTGGGGGCAATGAACTTTGATTACCCATAATTCTGCGCTTCGACGCTATGCCTCATGGGTAATGAAGTTCAGAAAAACAAAAGAAAATAGACGGAGTTTGAGGGAGGTGTATTTTTCTAGAAGCTGATGAGGGGCATTTCTCCGTGTGTGTATATATATATATATCACCGTGGGAGAACAACAACAAGCTGAAAAGGTCAAAGCACATCTGTCGGGTGAACGAGGCAGTTCAGAGCGATTCAAAATGCACAAATCACTTCTTCTGACTTAAGTAAACACTGATGAAAATATTTTTAACTATATACGTTTACTGGTTTGCCATCATTCATATCTAAATGAAGTGACTTTTAAACAATTTCAAGAACTTCAAGGAAAAAATGTATTAGGCAGTAAAGGGACACACTCTTTTGTATAAAAAGTCATTAGTTTTAAAAAAAAAGAAAATGTAAATGTTTTACTATTTGTGGCCTATATGCAAATGTTGTAACAGAACGGAACACAGAGAGAGAATGGAGAAAAAAGAAAGAAAAAACACATTTAACTATAACCCTGAGCTTGCCTGTTGTTAATTTCTTATTGTCCAACATTTCAGTGTTGTAACAAAATATTTAAAACTTAAAACATCCATACTTCCTGGGCGCAAGAAAGCTGTGTGACGTCACGAACAACGGCTCAATCAACAGGTAGATAACGGTTGGAAGAAAAGGCGCCAGCTTCAAAGGCCGAGTCTAAATATCGAACGAATTTCACTTAATTAATCATTTTTAGCCCCCGCAAACTACACACACACACACACACACACACACACACACACACACACACACACACACACACACACACACAAAGACCCAGATTAAATGTTTGCTTTACTTTGGTTTTCCGTATTGAAAACGAATTAAAAGCGCTTGTCAAAGCAGGATGAACAGCGTAATTTTTAAATGTACTGACCACATGTAGAAAAACTGACACCGTGAATTCTGATTTACTTACAATGTAATTACTTGTTCTCCAAACAGCTCGGTGCAGCTTGCGCTCGGCGAACGAGACGAGTCTGCCAAACGCGCGCTCGACTAGGCGCGCTCTGAATGGGACGTGACGTCACGAACAACCGCTCAATCAACAGGTGGATAGGTTGGAAAAAAAGGCGCAAGCTTAATAGGAGAGAAGAAGAAGATTGCCTGCAGAGAATGCTCCGGTTTGTCACCAGACCAGCTTCCTTTGTAAATCAAGCGCTGTAAGTGCCACGTTTAAATCTTTTTGGGGATAGAGATTGGATTACTCTGCAATGGATACAATCGGAAGAGAAAATATGGAACAGCTGTTTGAAGCTTTCGAGTCTTCATCAAGCATAGATGAATTTTTGCATAACCCAGACGTATTTCTGCCTCTTCATGCAACCCCCATTGATAGGCCTACGGATCTTCTGGATGTCAGTGTCGATATTGATGGGGTTGTGGTCGAAATAAAATCCTTGAAGGGGGTCAAGATCCCGTTTTCCAAGCTAAACTTGTCTCTTCACAACCTGAACGGACTGAACAACTCCTGGCACATTGTGAAGAAGCACCTGGATCTCAAAAGGGTGTCCAGACAAGGCTTGGAGCACCTCAAAAAGATTCGGGGAGCCACCCTTGCATGTCTTGATGGTGGATACCGATTGGACATTGTTGTTTTCCCCAGGGACCTGGTGGCCACCAACAGGTTATTTGACCTGAAGGAATTTATTGGCATCAAAAGCCTGCAGGTGGTGAATGGAGTGCTGCAGAAATTTGTAGAGCTGCTCAAAGAGCTACCACCCAAAGAGCTTGGTTGCGACACCTTCAGGAAAACGGTGTTCATGAACAAGGGGAGTATGAATGTACTGCCTCAGGACCAACAACTTGTCCTGTCAGTGTTGGACCAGGCAGTGGACACATTCAGGGATCTTCCTGAAACAGCCATCAGATTTTTTGTCTACAGATTTGGACAAAAGAGCAAAGAGGGCTTAATGCTTTCCTCTATCACTGACCTGCAAAACATTGACCGCTACTCCCTGCACGTGGGCTGCACATTTGCTCCTCGCGATGAAAACACCACCATGTTTTGGTCACGGGCTGGACTACAAGACATGGTTGGGAACAGGAGCAAGCTTTTTACATGCATGTCCATGCACGAATGCGTTAACATGCAGACAACCCTGGACACTGTAGGACCTGATGTCCTGCCAGTCATCAGGGACATAACCACAGAGCCTGAAAAGTTGACATTTGTCCAGTTCTACGTGGACAGCCCCCACACCTTCCATCTGTTGACCTTCAGGCACCCAGTAACCGGCCTAATTGTTAGCTGTGGACTGGCCCACCCGAATTACATTGGGGCAATGAACAGAAGGGCTACGGATTACATCTTGCAGATGGAAGACATGGCCCACAAGTCCATCTGCAAATACAACCTAAGGGTTGAAATAGTGTTGTCCTCGGAGGTGTCAGGTCGAGAGTCTGCGAGAATGAGGCCAGAGAGGTTTTTCAAAGCGACTGGTTTAATTGACCTCTTCAAAGCGGCACCGATTGTGGTCGCTTTCACCTCCGGTCCCGGAGTCCCCGGGATCAATTTCATCTTGTCCCGCTGCCTCCAGCACATGGTGCAGGAACTCAAGGCTCTTGGGATGAGGAACAAAGAGAAAGGGGGGTTCAAAGCCACATGGAAGGCCTTTCAGCTCGAACTAGCCTTGGAGGAGGCTTTCTACGGTCACCCGCTGTCCAATCTCGATGTCCCATACGCAGCTGCTTTGGGAACAAACTCACTCCACGAGTTCAGCCTCACTCACAACAGAGGGTTTATGGGGCTGGGTCCGTTCAATGCAGCTGCAGTTGAGGACAGCCCACCCCCACTGCAACACTGGACCAGAGATCCACTTCAAGCGGAAAGGATCGAGAGGATCTTTCCGCTCACTTGTTGCCTGGATGCTGTCCCAGCCATTCTTGGACCGGAGCTCTTCAAGGTCCTGTTGAAAGACCTGTTCAGAAGAAATGACAGGCTTCCTCTCCTGGAGCTTCAGGGACCAAAGTGTCCAGGGACGCTGAAGGGTCACGTCAACCTTGGGACTTTGGTCGAAAATCTCGCCACGCGAAAATCCTTTCCCAAGCCCTTCACCTTTGCGAGGGCGAGGGAATTAGTGAGTGGCCAAGGCATGGATGTCATGGAGTGTCTCAAGGCCGGTTTTGTGGAGTTGAAGATTCGGTTCTTCCCTGACATCAAGTACCGGGACCTTTCAGGAACCCGCAAGGCAACCTGGAACTTTGCTCACTACTTGGAGGTGGTGGACAAAAACAAAGCCCCTTCAGACGAGGCGACAGCCATGGCACTGGTGGGAGATGTTGCCATGGAAATAGAGCGGAGGGGCCTTTCGTATGCCCGGAACCTGGAGAGGTACAAGGAGCATGGGATGCCGTGGCTCTCCATGGTTCTCAAGAGGATCCCGCCAAGGTTGACAAAAGAAACCAAGTCCAGAATACTTACCTTCGCAAGTGGTGTGGGAATGCTCATGAACCAAGACTTTGTCTCTTTTGAAAAACTGAAGCAGCTAATCAGTGAAATGGGGGTTTCACAGTTTGAGCTGCAAGGCCTGAAGATTCTCTCCTCCTCCCTTCTTCAGAAAGTCTTTGGCTTCAATCTCTGGAAGCTGCACTATGACATTCCCTACAGGATGGTGCCAGTACCAGGGATGAAACCTAAGAAAGACCCTCCCAAGGAGCTTAACGTTAACGATGAGGAAGATGCACCATTACTGGAGGAAGACGAGGAGCCCAACGTCCTTCCCAGTCGCTCTGAGTTCTTGCCATTGGGAACAAGCAGGAAGTGGATGCCCCAAGAGATGGCATACATCAATCTCAATTATGCTGTGAAACCATCCATTGCATATAAAGAGTATGTGAACCTCTGCAAGAAAGCTGGTCTACCTGCTAGAAGCTACAGGGCCTTCACTCAAAAAAGACAGGTGCTGATAGAGCACAACTGAAAACTGGCCCTCATTACCATCAGTCCTCTACCTGTTTCTTCTGAATACTTGTTTAACTTCAGCAAGTGCAAATGCTCCACTTTGTTGAACTGTGTTTATTTTTAAATGTTTTATATTTTCTTGTGTAATATATATATATATATTTAAAAAAATCACATGGAGTCTGTCTTGACGTGTCGTGTGGGCTTAAGTGCGTTTCTTATACACATAGAGAGTCCCTTTTTTGGAGGAAATATTGTGAATCTTTGGGGGAAAACACTGCATTAGACAGGGTTTGGAATACTATTTTAAAAAATGTCAGAAAATTCAAAAGAGTATTTTTTCCCAATAATAAAAGATAATGGAGATATTATAATAAATAATGACTTAATTCAAAGACGACAAGAAAGGAATGCAATAAATAAAGATTCTTCAACAAAAACAGCAATTTTGGACACAAATAACAAGACTAACAAATATATTAACTATTTACAAGAAAGAAAAAAATATAAAAACAAGAGAAAAATAAAAATAAAGCAGAAAACCACACTGTAAAATATATATAAATTGAACTATTTACAAAAGTAAAAAATTAACTATTTACAAAAATAATAACCATTTACAAAAGAGCTCTTTGCAAAGCTTGAGTTCCGACAGACTCCAACGCTCCTCTTCATCACTTGCAGTCAGATCAACCACTGCGTCTTCCTCCTGTTTCTTCTTGGGGCCCCATTTTATCCAGCACTTCCAGACCTTTGTTGAGGTTCTCGAACATCAGGTAACGATCACAGCACCGAATCTGCAGAGTGTGGAACTCCTCGTCTGCCAGAAAGCAAGCATTAGGGAAAATAAAGACATGTGAAAAAAAAATCAAAAAACTGTCACGCTGTCACTCAACCGTTTTTAAAAATAACTGTTTTGCTCACGCTTTGCATTTAAGCTCTTAATGAAAGACACTGAAATGAATAATGAACTATTTACAGAAAAAAAAGTTTAGAAAACGCCATTGAGTCTTTGATAAGAATCCCGGTAACCCTGGGAGAACAGGGTGCCGCTCAATAAACGGTGCTGGTGTGTTTTACAGCAAGGGACGAAAAAACAGCTCACTTGTTTCCAATAACAAGTTGGATTACAGCATTAGGAATTAGCAAGGATTCAAGTTCTGAAAAAAAAGTAAAAACATGGGGGGGAAAGAGAGAGCTTTTTATGCACCGTCTGCCTTTTTCTGCCGTTTTGGAATTCAAATGCTTATTTGGCAAATGTCTGAATAAGTGGATTAAAGGAGTAATGAATGCGGCACAGACATATGTAAATGTGCAGTTCTGGTATGTTTGTCCCCTCCATCCCCTCAAAAAGTGAAAAAGAGATCCCATTTACAGAAAAGACGTTTGAAAACGTACAACTGTACAGACAAAATAAAATTATTAACTAAAACAAAATTTGGAGCGAGGCTGGTCTGTGGTGATTTGAGTTCTCCATATGTTTTTAAGCTTGTAAGTTTCTTTTAAAGGTTTGAAGCCGCGCATATCGGTTTGTTGTGCATCAGGCACTTTGAACTTTATTAGAAAAAAAAAAAGAAGAAGAAAACGTTTCATAAATCTGCCGGAATAAATGTCATAAAAAAATGTGGGCAATTAACTTTGATTACCCATCATCCATTTCGTCGACGGAATGCATTATGGGTAACGAAGTTCAGAAAGAGAAAAACAAAACAGACGGAGTTTGAACCAGATGGGTGGACATTCTGTGTTCGTTAACAGAGCACATGAAAAAAAATAAAGAACATGTCAGTGTTCCATTTTAAGTCCTTGTTAATATTTTTCATTTTATTTGGAATTATTTTTCTGCAAGACGCAGAAAATTGTTTCTCTGCAGATCGTGTGACATTCTATGGAAAAAGATCACATGCTATGTAAACAGATCTATATGGCGCTAAAATAATAATTTATAACAATAATTAATCATTTAAAAACAATAATAATTAATCATTTAAAAAGATTATTCTTTGATTCACGCCACCTGCTGGAGAAAAAAAGAAACGTGGATTACCAGTTTTCACTGATCCGTGAGCACAAGTGATTCACATAACGAGAACTCACCCGATTAAAAGACGGCGCCATCTCGTGGGCAAAAAAATGAAAAATCCTCTCCGTGGGTCAAATACTTAATTCGACATAATTGAACCTAGCTAAGCAATCATTTGCAAAAATATAAAAAGAAAAAAACAGAAAAGTCACTGCGTTTAAATTCTGTATTTACTTCTAATAGATTACTATTTTCCTTAATAATATAAGCTATTTTCCTTATTTCTTCTATATTTAAATTATTGCTACTATGTATTTCAACAAATTTCCTAAACAGGATATTTGCCTTCTCCTCCTCCTCCTCATTTAGAGCCATTTCATCTCCATTCTTAAGAACTGGATAACCACATTCCCTTCTGATTCCATTCATTGGTTTAATCATTCCCCAGATTTTTGAAATGTTTGTTTCCCTTCCTATTGAATTACAGAAATTTCCCCAATAAACCTTTTTAGCACTTTTTACTGTTCATTTAACCAAAGCTTGTGACTTTTTAGATGCCAACAAATTCTCAAAATTCTGTTTACTCTTCAACAGTCTAAAGGCTTTATTTCTAGATTTAATTGTCAAATCACATTCCTTTGTCCACCATGGTACTATTTTTTTATTATACTTTCCTTTTTTCCTTTGAATTGTTCCTCGGGCCGCTCCTAAAATAGCTTCGCAGATAGAAGAATTTACACTATCTACATCCAAATTTAAATTAACCTTTAGCATTTTTTCATCACTTATTATTTTATATTTTTCCCAATCAACATTTTTAAAAATCCATCTTTCTATATTCCTATGATCAACTTTCTCTATTTCTAAACTGATTTCAATAACAATAGGATAATGATCACTTCCTAATGTTGATTCTTTTAAAACCTCCCAATTACTAATCCCAGCAAGATTCACTGAGACTAGAGTTAGATCTAATGCTGATTCATTTCCATTTCTAATATCAATTCTTGTCCCTTCTCTATTATTAATACAAACCAATTGTTTCTTATCCATTGTTTGTTCTACCACTTCTCCATTTGCATCATTCTTATGACCCCACACAGTGCTAAAGGCATTTAGCACTGTGTGCTCACCTGGAAGAGAAGAATACTCATGTGCGGATGTTGTTCCTGGATTTCAGCTCAGCGTTCAACACAATCATCCCACAGCATCTGGCAGAAAANGCATCATATATGCAGCTGCTCAGCCTTCAGCAGTCCATCTAGTGGAGAAAAAATTAACTGCACATTTCTTCTAGAAATTCAATTCAGATTTATTTTAAATGTCTGAACATTTTTCTTCAAGCAAGGCTGATGTCAGTATTCCTTCAAAGTGTCTCCGCTGCCATTTGGTTCTGTTTATTCACAGTAAAACAAAAAAGTTCTGGATCAGAACCAAGATCCATATTTGAATAACATAACATTTTCAGACATCCAGGAACCATAACTGATCAGTCCCGTTCATTTGCTGCAGCGGTCCGTGGTGATTATCGACGATCACCCAGGAGAGAGCGTTCCCCTGCAGTCAGAGATTCTGATCTCATACGCCAACCAGCAGAACCACAATTTGGAGCACTGGTTCGCAAAATGCATGTCATCATTAAAACTGTGCATCATCTTCAAAATGTCACCCAAGCACCCGATAAACCAGAACCACGCATGATCTCTAGAATGGTTGACACGCTGGCTGGAATGATTAAACCGGCCTTGCCCACTAGGGCAACCATGGATCTGATTGTTGGAAATGCAAAAAACTGGGGTCAAGTTACTTACCAGATTTTGAGTCAGCACTATGAGGAGACTTTGAAAGACCTTTTGGATGAACTTCCAACTTTTTTTCTTCCTCAGTGGAAAGAGGCATTTGAAGTGGCAGTTCGTTGGGCAAAACGGAACATGCCACGAATTAAAAGAGATGAAATAGATCATGCTGAAGCCTTGATTCTGGAGAGAGTGGGTCCAGCTGAGATGGCAAATGAAGAACCAATTCCCAGCACCTCCACTGCAGTTCAGAATAATGGTCCACGGCGACGCGAAGCGTCGACCTCAATGACCCCGCCTGCAGAACAGTGGCCAAGGCCTTCAGATGCACGGCACATTTCTACCAGCCCAAAACCAAGGCGAAATAGATCCATAGCCACCATGACAGAGAGCTGTGTTGGCTCATCTGCGGTCAGGGAATTGGCTACAGGTTCTCCTCGTCCAGTTGAGCAAAGTCCTCCTGGGCATATTAATTCTCCCTCTCCTCCTGATTCCGAGGAAGGAAGTGAATTTGATCAGGAAGAAAGAACTTCCCAAGTCGGGAGATCGCCAGTCTTTACTTCTGACTTCCCAGAGGTGGAAGCAGAGTTTGATGAGTTGCAGGAAGAAGAAGAAAGAGAAGAGAGAGAAAGAGAGAGAAACCATGAAGAGAGACGACAACGCTCGGTTCATTTCAGAGAGACCCCACAGGTTCAAAATGAAACCACTGGGGAAAATGAGGTCTTTGTGGATTCATTTGAGCTTTTTGCCTCACCTGACCCACCAAGATTTAAAGTGACTAC
>NW_015116486.1:10763-14194 GCF_001443285.1 Poecilia latipinna | reverse complement strand
CCATCCTTTTTCTGTAAGGACTTACAGGTGGACAGTTATCCTGGGGCCCACTTCCGTCACGCTCAGGCTCTTGTGGAAAAGTCCAAAGCAGTGCAGGGTTTGGTAGTGGAAAAGATCATTATGTCCTTTGGAATAAACAGCAGAGCTAATAAGTCTAGAGAAACGACGGTGAAGAACCTGCAAGGGGCTCTTAGAGCTACAAGGAGAAAATATCCATATGCTCAAATATGGATCCCATTAGTGAATTATTCTTCAGAACTTCCGATGGAGGAAAAGGAGAACCTCCAGACTCTTAACGAACATATCATGAGAAATATGCCCTTTCTTCCGGCCTTACCTGAGAGAGACTTTCAAACCGAAGAAGATGACATTCACTGGACCCATGAGACCGCAAAAGCCATGTTGGACCATTGGATTAAGGTTTTCTCCACCTCCCCCTGAACCTACAACCAGAGGGGGTGGAGGAAAATCCTTCCTTTCATTCAAAAGATGTGGTGGTCTTGGCCAAAAACTATTCACTATCCAAACCACAGATTGACCTGCTAAGTAAGGGTTTATCGTTCATTCCAACTCTGGACATAGGCAAGGGACAGAAAATCCAATTGGAATTTGATCTTCAAAATTACCATCGCAAAATTAAGTTAACCTCTTTTTTTAAAAACTCCAGTACACATGTTTATAAACCGTTCATAGGTCCGTCGATTTGGGTTCCCACACTTGATAAATTACCTCCAGAAGTTGCTATTCTCATTGAAAGGGATAAAACTGATCTTAGAAATCTATATTCATATATACGAGAGAAACAAAATCTGACACAAACAGAGGTTAAAGCACTGAGAGATTTACAACATATGAAACATTTGGTAATAAAGCCAGCTGACAAAGGCTCGGCAGTAGTAGTTATGGATCGAGAACAATATAAATTTGAAGTTGAAAGACAATTAAAAGACACCAACCAATATATAGGGAAACTATTCCTATGGTTGAGGAAATCATAAACAAACTAAAAAAAGAAAAATATATCAATGAAAAACAAAGACAATATATAATTGGAACTACAGAACCCAGAGAACGACGTTTCTATATACTCCCCAAAATACATAAAAATAAAGAAAATTGGACTGTTCCTTTTGAAATCCCACCCGGGAGACCTATAGTGTCAGATTGTGGGAGCGAGACTTATTTTACGGCTGAATTCCTGGACTATTTTTTAAACCCTCTATCAACAAAGCACCCTGCCTATGTCAGAGACACATACAACTTTGTGGAAACAATCAACGAGCTAATTCTGCCACCACAGTTTTTCTTTTTCTCGATGGATGTGGATAACTTGTACACGAATATTCCCATTTCAGCAGGAATAGAATGTGTTAAAAGAATGTTTGAAGAAAACCCAGATCCTAAACGCCCAGATGCTGCATTATTGAAATTGCTGGAGATTAATCTCACACGCAATGATTTTGTTTTTGACGAGAAATTCTATTTACAAGTGAAAGGGACTGCGATGGGCAAACGATTTGCCCCTTCTGATAGAGATTTTTGGTATTATCATTTTGTTATTACTTTAGTTCATATTCAGTCTAATGTTAATCAGTATTATTGTGATTTTTAGTTTAAAGTGTTTTCTTCCTTATGTGTGTATAAACTGACCTGGAGGGTACGACTGACTGTTTCATATTCATGTGAGACAGTTAACTCTGTGTTTCCCAGACCTTAATTCTTATCAACCAGAATACCTCCTAACTGCCTGTGAGCAGTCGTATTTTGTCTCTTGTTTATCCTCCCTCTTTGTCGACAGTTTGACCTAGAGCTGAACTGGGCTCAGACCGTAGATCAGATATCACACCTGGCTGGTTTGTTTAGGTTAAATGTTTTACGACCTCTGTTGTTTTTTTTCTGGCTGTTCTGCTTAACAATAAAACAGGGGCTCACGCGAAAGCAGACCAGAACTCTCTGTGAACGGCTGATGAAGTTGTTGGCGGAAAGTTTTCCTTTTGCAAAAGCTTTGTCTATAAAATTCATATACGTTGTCTGTGGTCTTTTTATATAGGTTCGAGAAAAAGTACCTATCACCTTCGTATGCAAACATTTTTATGTCATATTGGGAAAAAGAGGCCCTAAAAAATGTATTAAAAAACCATTATATTATCTAAGATATTTGGATGACCTTTTTGGAATTTGGACATATTCTAAGGAAGAATTTTATGAATTTGTAGAAATTCTAAATTCTCATGATCCCTCAATTCGTCTTAAAGTTGAAATTAATGAGAATACAATTGATTTTTTAGACACGACAGTATTAAAAGGGAAGGATTTTAAAACAAAAGGCAAATTGGATGTGAAGGTTTTCTTTAAAAAAACACACACGCGCATTACTACATAAAGAGTTTTCATCCACAACATACCTTTAGAGGAATAGTTAAATCACAGATACTTAGATTTAAAAGAATCTGTACAAGACTGGAATATTTTAGAGAAGCGGTCAGTACCTTGTTTAAAGCTTTACGAAATAGAGGATACTCTAGATCCTTTCTAAGATTATGTCTTAAAGAAACTAATATCACAGTACAGAAGGATCAAGGAAATTTAATTCCTCTTATCACAAGGTATTCCACAAATGTTAAAAATTTAAATAAGAAATTTAAAAGAAATTTCATGGAAGTTATGGGATCCAGTAGAAATTTTCCACCATCAAGGGTCATAGCTGCATTTAAGAGGAATAAAAACTTATCAGACTTATTAACAATTTCTAAATTGCCTCCTCTGACAGGAAAAACCAAATCTCAAATGCTAGACTCAAAGTTTAAGAAATTGAAATTCATTAAAAACCTAAAAGACAAAACACTAATATGTATTTCCCAAAGTTTTTCTCCAAAATCCAAAAATTGTGTCTATTTAATTGAATGTAGACACTGCTCTAAAAAATATGTTGGAGAAACAAAAAATTCATTGGCGGTTCGTATGACACAACATCGGTACAACATTAAAAATCAGAAAGAACTGGACACTCCTTTGGTTAAACATTTTATTGAAATTGGCCTGGAAAACATGACCTTTGCTGGACTACAGAAAAACATAAATTGGACGGACAAAGAAAGAAAAAAATCAGAACGAAAATGGATATTCCTCTTGTCCACCAGGGAACCATTCGGCCTCAATTATAAAGTTTAATCAGCAAATTTTCTTAATTCCAATTGACTAACCTAGACATTTCAAAGTTCAACCTTAACCCTAACCAATTTTTTAAATACTAATCCTAACCAGTTTTAATCTTTCCTAAATTACTTAATTCTAACCCTAACCAATTCTAACCTAACCCAAAAAAAATTTTAATTCTAAACCTAACCAATTCTAACCTAACCAAAATAGTTAATTCTAACCCTAACCAATTTAACCCTAGAAAAATCTTAATTTTAACCCTAATCAATCTT
>NW_015116486.1:6414-7824 GCF_001443285.1 Poecilia latipinna | reverse complement strand
GAAACAAAAAATTCATTGGCGGTTCGTATGACACAACATCGGTACAACATTAAAAATCAGAAAGAACTGGACACTCCTTTGGTTAAACATTTTATTGAAATTGGCCTGGAAAACATGACCTTTGCTGGACTACAGAAAAACATAAATTGGACGGACAAAGAAAGAAAAAAATCAGAACGAAAATGGATATTCCTCTTGTCCACCAGGGAACCATTCGGCCTCAATTATAAAGTTTAATCAGCAAATTTTCTTAATTCCAATTGACTAACCTAGACATTTCAAAGTTCAACCTTAACCCTAACCAATTTTTTAAATACTAATCCTAACCAGTTTTAATCTTTCCTAAATTACTTAATTCTAACCCTAACCAATTCTAACCTAACCCAAAAAAAATTTTAATTCTAAACCTAACCAATTCTAACCTAACCAAAATATTTAATTCTAACCCTAACCAATTTAACCCTAAAAAAATCTTAATTTTAACCCTAATCAATCTTAACAAAAGCCCAACCTTAACCAAATTTCCTTAAAAATTTACTAATTTGACTAAATTACATTTCCATAATTTGAATTCTAATGTATTATTTCATTTAATTTAATTATTTTACATTGTTTCCTCCCAACGAAGTCACGAAGAGGGAGTTGTTTAAAGTTGGGGGCGTAGCCTTGCCCTGGGGAGAGCATAAATAGAGGGTCCTCTCTGCTCTCCTCATTTCTGTCACAGCCTCTGAAGCGGAAGCACCACAGAGCTCATTTGTTTAAATCTGGTGCCAAGCCTGAAGACCTCTACAGGTCGAAACGTCGCGCTATTGGCACCATTATTTTCATTTTTTTCTAAATTAAAACTTATTTAAAAATAAAAAATCTTAAAAAATAAAACAAAACTACAAAAAAATATAAACTCCATAAAAAAAGTTTTACAAAAATCCAGTTTCCCCCCCTTTATTTTGGGGTTGGTTCTTTTTCTTTTTATTTTAAGTATTGTTTCCAAAGAAGGAAACCCTCCTTTAGTTTCATATTCAAAGATTATTTTTACACATTGTTTCCTAAGAGAAACCCTCCTTGAGTTTTTTATTATTTAAAAAAAAACAGTACACAGAACAAAAAAACACAAGACAACATTCAAGACAAAAAAATAACAAAACATGGACGACACCTGGACAACGGTTGGACGACGTGGTCGTCGTCCAAGACGTTTCCAGAACCCAAACTGGGAAAGGAACTGGTTTGGTCCCCCGGGCTGGAGGGCGTGTGCTTCTTCCTCCTCCAGATGGAGGAGGGATCAGTTCCCCTACCCTAACCTGATCCCTCTCTCTCCTACAGCTCCTTACTGTAACCCATTCTGATTTTGGTTCTTGGGTGGTTCACACCATTCTTCAGCCATCGTCCATGTTGTTCAACAGTAAAAAT
>NW_015116486.1:0-1151 GCF_001443285.1 Poecilia latipinna | reverse complement strand
CATTAAAGATTTTCAGAGCAAAAACATATGTAATCATGCTTTTAAATTGAAAATATTGCCTCTCAAATGATAGACATATCCATCAATAGAAAAGCTTCGCAAAAATGTGAAAGAATAGCTAGAACATGCTGAAAAGATGGTGGTGAATATTTTATAAATCATTATTTAACATTTAAATAAGTTAATGACTATCATTATTTTCTTCAGTTTAATCTTAATTTTGAAAATTAACAATAATTTACAAATCTTTTACAAATGTATTTGTAAAACCAGGGAAAAAATATTTTAAATATGCTTTGTGTTTACACTAAAAATACCTCATGATATGCCATTATACAATAGTTTAAATAAAATTTAAATATAAAACAATGATAAAACTTATAATTAAAATATTTAAAGGTATGTGCACAGGAATGATATGAAACTGTCATAAACATGAAATAACACCCATCATGAACATAAAGAACTCTTTATGAATGTTTATGGAAATTGTCATGAAGCATCATTTGATAAATGACTTTTCACGCAAAGTTGTCATTTTTAAAGGATTTTAATGCTACTTTTAGAGCAACTTTGCATTAAAAGTGTCATTATTTAACAAATGAAACTTTATGAGAACTGTCAAAAATATTCATAGACCTTTCATGTTTATACCAGGCGTTATGTTATGTTTATGACACTGTCATGTTAGTCTTATGTAAACCCCTTCAAATAAAGAGTTACCAAATATACTTACCATCTGCATAAAATGCAGAAGAAACTTCTAAAGTTTCTATCTTCTCATTTAATTGTTCAACTTGCTTCTTCAAGCCACTTATTTCTGCTTGCAGGAGCTTTGTTTTTTGCTCAATAGCCCTGTTCAGTCTCCCCTTTTTTTCCAGGGCTTCTAGAGAGAGCTGAAAAGCCTCAAAAACACTCCTCTGCACAGCTTCACGTGAAGCTACTGGATCGCAAAGGTGATACTGTAAGAAAAAAAAATGTTAAGCACCATAAATAATAAATCACATTAAACAACTGTTACTATTCATTCACTCAGATGCTCAGTTTGTGAACAAAAGTTTAAATTAAATAAAACATCTAAAAATGAATTACAACTTAAAAGATATCTTGAAAATAAAGAAATCTTTTAAGAAAGTCACATATTAAAAAAA
>NW_015116485.1:46576-49497 GCF_001443285.1 Poecilia latipinna | reverse complement strand
TTTTTTTTTAATTGTATTATACATAGTTAAGCATATTTAAATATGCTTTGTGGGAAAAACAATAGAATAGGAATAGAATATTCTTTGGTGACAGCTTCTGTGTCAGATTTAATATGAATGAATTTATAATTAATGAAAACAACAGTGGATCTGGCACAAAGTATTGCATTTCCTCTTAAGTGTTGTGTTCCCTCAAAAAAGCAAATATGCCCTGGTCTATTTTTTATCGTCTCAAATTTCAGTTTCCAATAAAGAGCCTCAGTGAAAACATGTTGACAGCTGTCATAAGGTGTCACTTGTGCCACCTTACCACTGGGTAAAGGTGGCACAAGTAAGGTGGCCATGGGTGCCACAGGCTGCTAACCTCATTCTCTGTTTCAGACAGAATGTAGCATATGAATAACTTTAGTTCAAACAAATAGAAATAAAATATATCTTAATTAAAACATAATTCTCATACATATTTAAATATACAGCCGGTGTTCTGACTTAGCAGAGAAAGACAACACCTGCACTGAATGCATGTCAGATGGGACCTCTTCTGCGACAGCTGATAATAGCTACCACTAGGTACCACTACAACTGACACTAGGTCGCCATGGTATGTCAATGCTGACAAGTTCCTGTCAGTTCCGGATTATAATTTTTTTCATACAATTACCTTAATATAATGCTATTACTAAACTGGGTAAGTTCACTAATATTGACTTATTAGTTAATATTGGTGACAGTGGCAACATAAGATATTGACAATTCCAGAGTGGCATTATTTTCAGCATGGTTTCATGAGAGTTCACAGGATGTCATAAGTTCCCAAGAAAGTAATAGACCAGACAGCCACTATAACTTTCAGAGTTTTTTTTAAGATAATGCAAAGTTTTTGGAAAACATGTTATCATAATTTTCCAAAAGTGCCTGTTGACCAGTTTTAAAGAGTTATTACTTGTTATTATTTAATAAATTTAATATCTGCTATTTTTCATTAATTGTGAAGTTCATTCCAGATTTGTGCGGCATAAATGAAGGTTGGTTTTCCGTGTTCATTTCTGGTCCTGGACATTGTCTTTAAAGTTTACTTATTCAAAGATGAGACATTGACTAAAATCTGAACTACAAAATGCATTTCAATAGCATTTTCAAGGCAGCAGGAGGACTTTCACTTTCAAGTTAAACCACCTTCAAATTTTTTACACTGAAGTAAGTCAAAACAGAAAGTATGTACACCTCAAAAACTTTGACAATGTGTGAATCCTAAGCAACATTAAGAACAAGATTGTTACATATTTTTTAAAATAAAAATTACTTTGGGTTATACTTAAGATGGAAATGCTTTCTTAAATGAAAATTGTGCTGTTTAAATATTATTTTAATTGGCAGATATGTTTCAACATTTTTAAAAGTTTATGTCACAAAGTATATGAATAGTAATTGATTTGTCAATATTTATTAGCCATTGTATGTAAATACTTTAAACAGCAATAACATATAATTTAAGTTTTCAATAGCCAAGAACTAAAATATTTGTGCATTATAAAATCCCTCTCTGAAATCGTTTGAAGTCTTCTGTAAAATTCATGTTTAGTCAACGTGTGAATTTACTACATCAGGATCACATAACATAATATTCCTCCATGAGAAATTATAATGTTTCATTACGTTTACTTTGTTGTTTTTTTTTCAAACTTTATTAATTTCTACAATATACGTTTTACACAACTACTACGTATTTCCATCTTGGCCAAAGCCCTATCTGGCAACCCAACGGGGTTCAACAGGTTCCACTGTAATAGTGACACTTAGTGGTAGATTCAATTACTTTGGCCATCTTCCTTCAATTAAATTAAGTCAAAAATATTCAAGGATAATTAACCAATACAATTACCATTGAAATAAAAATTTATAAACAGNTAAAACGGTTGAAACAAGTCCACACAGCACAGAACTTAAGGAGCTCCGATGGCTCTGCTGCCACATAGAAGATGGCGGATGCTTTTACGTATGACTCAGCGCTCCATGAGGCGTCTACGTATTGATGTCTATGATCTGTACAGGCGATTTCAGGTATCCTGATCGTATTTGTGTAACTATAATTCACAGATTTCCAAAATCTGAAACGGGATGCCTTGCTTGGATAAAAGCTTGTGCACTACCGCATTTGCAGCTCAACCGTCGTAGGATCAGTAAGAACAAAGGAGTGTGTGCTGGTGTAAGTATTATTGCTTTGCTTTATTTGTGTTTAGTGAATGGGGATATTTTGAGAGAAACAGCAGGCGCAAATCATGACACCGCACCTACCGTGGCACTTCCGGTGGCATGTCACGGCAGCCATTGTTTTCGGGGCTAGCTGCCAGTGTTGTCACTGACTTCGGTTGACTTCGGCTGACTTCGGCACCTTCCAAGGGCTGCCGCTACCTCATACTGGCACCTTCCACGCCTCACAGACCGCTCTCGCCTATTGTCGCTGACGAGATTTAGGGCGGCCATCTTAGAGCGGTTGACCGCTCCACTCAGCATTATACGTTTGGCAGGCAAACGTATAACGCTATTTGACGTATTTGCGCATTTAATCTTTCATAACACGCTGTTTCGTTACTGGAAACCTTATACAAACAGCTGCATTTATAAACAATTGTATTTTTTAAAGTATTTTTTTATTGTATTATACATAGTTCAGCATATTTAAATATGCTTAGTGGGAAAACAATAGAATAGGAATATAATATTCTTTGTTGACAGCTTCTGTGTCAGATTTAATATGAATGAATTTATAATTCAAGAAAACACCGGTGCATCTGGCAACACTCTTAAGTGTTGTGTTCCGTTAAAAAAGCAAATACGCCCTGGTCTATTTTGGATACAGTCTCAAATTTCAGTTTCCAATAAAGAGCCTCAGTGAAAACATGTTGACAGCTGCTGTAAGA
>NW_015116485.1:26495-40499 GCF_001443285.1 Poecilia latipinna | reverse complement strand
TCAGATGAACTTTAGTGAATAGGATGAACGAATCATACACAATATACAAAAAGTGTAGGAATTCAGCTAACATAGGTCTTTCTGCGAAAAAACCCCCCTGAAAAATTCTTTCTTCTTCGTCTGTCTTCAAGTTCTTCTACTAGTTATAAAGCATCATGGGATATGTAGTACATTTGACAAAGCCAGTGGCAACCATGGTGGCAATGTCTATGGTGGCAACACTGGCAGCTATCCCCAAAAACAGTGGCACTTGTGACCAATAACGGCAGGTGTCAGCGGAAGTGCCAGTATGAGGTGCCGAAGTCAGCCAAAGTCAGTGACAACACTGACAGCTAGCCCCGAAAACAGTGGCACTTGTGGCGCCTAATGACACTTGCCACCGGAAGTGCCATTAGTAGGTGCAGTGTCACGATTTGAGCTCGGCCCTGCTGTATTTTGAGTGATTATTTATCCATTTGAGATTCTGCTTTACAGCTTCAGTAATAAACATATTATTACTGAAAATCTTTTAGCTAAGTACCGCATAATGGCAGTACCTATACAACTTATACACCTTGAAGCCTGTCTGTTACACAGTCTTACTTTAGCTGAACATATCAATATGCAATGTGTACCGTATCTGACACACATTAAAGATTTTATTTTACCTGAAAAGGCTTTTTACTAAACTGTAATCGTGTTAGCCACGCTATCACCAAATACAGTGCATCAGGTTGTGATGGCAAGCCACACAGGGTAAGATCCACACCTCATAAGTTGCCTTTCACTTTAGTTTGTTTTGTAAGTTTAAGTATTTATATTCTTCCACCTTACAATGTTTATATGGAGTGCACACATATTAACAATGCAAGGTCGAAATTCAATTATGTTGTTTTCTTTGTTTGAGTTACCTGGGTGTTTGGCTACCCTCCCTGGTGGACAAAAGGCGTGGCAAAGGGCTGAGGTTCCTAAAGTACTGCTGATGGCCTCATTGGACTGAACCACCTGTGTCGTGCAGGGAGGATGTTTTTTGGTTTTATTTAATTGTTTGTGTTAGTTGTCAGGTGGCAGCCATTTTGTTTTCCCCTATTGTGTCCACATGGTTTAGCTAAACTAGTATTTAAATCCCCTTATGTGTCATTTCAGTTAGGTCAGTTTGTTGTTTTGTCAGTTATGTCTTGAGTCTAGTAATTTATGTTGACCTCTTTTATTGGCATGCCTGTTTAATTGTTATGTTAACCTTTGTTCATACTCTTGGGTAAATAAAAACCCACCTTTTTTTTTAATTCAACACCTGTGTTCTGCACTTTGTACTGTCCAGTCCCTGACACAGGTCTAGGCACACTCAAACATTTGCCAACAACAGAAATCACTTATTTCAAAAGTAACCCTCAAAATCATGAATGCCCGACTTGCCCAGCCTTGCAAGAACAATAGGCATCAGTGTCCACACCTATATTTATGCTGAGGGTGTGAGGATCTGGTGTTTTCCTCATCGACCGGTAGCATTTCGCTGCGACGCGCACAATGTTGGAGGCATCGCGTGGCTCAAACACCTTGATGTCGTCCAAAATAGATGACATGAACTTGTTGGTTCCCCTGTTCATTGTCGTGGCTGATATTTTGTGAAAATCCGGCAGAAATGCTATTCTAATCGACTCAGAAATACTCTGCAGAGAGTCAGTCGAAATGAAAGACATAGAAACTAAGCTCCGCGAGGCTTTGTTTGTGAGACATGCAGCCACGTGGGACCACTCAAGGCCTTTGTTGGAAATGTTTGGTTTTAGAACCTAGAAGCCTGCAAGAGTATGTGTGTCTAAGAACATATTTACAAAAACGTGAACAAAGTGTTCAAAAAAGATGCAGGAGGAACCATATGTGATGGAGAAACGCGGAAACGCCCTCTTTATCCTGGATCTTGATAGCATCTCATTCGAGATGAGTATCTTGTTCCAGATAGTATCTAATTATTTCGAGATAGTATCTTAAAATTTCAAGATAATTTTTCTTTTACTGGAGTGGCAGAAGCAGGCTTCCATAGTTCTCCTCCTGAGTTTCTACATTCCTGAATTTCATTTATGTGGCTTTAGTAGCTCTTCTATCTTGTGTCTATTGAATTTTTAATAACAGACTGTTTTGGTTGCCCGAGCTTTATGGGATGAGTTTTCCTGAAATATGAACATTTAGCACAACTCAATGTGAACATTTGTGGTTCACATTGAGCTGAGGAGGCAAATTAAACACGGTGGAATTAAGCTTGACTCTCAAGGGTTGATATAAATGTCCACACGGGTGAGCCTGTATCCAGTTTGAGTGAAAGCAGGCATACGTGATTTGTGCTGAGGTAAACTTCAGAGATCAAACAGCGACAACGGGAGAGGTGCCAGAGCGGTGTGATAAACCCATCTTTTTTTTAGAAATAATTCTGCCCTACATTTGTAGTGCGTTTTACTTAAAAACAAAATATGTTTTGGGGGAAGCATTATTGAAAAGAATCAACTGGTTTAGCATTTGTTCAGAAAATCTAAAATAATTGTAAACATGAAGCTCACCTTGAAGGTCTGGATGGCCTGTTGGTGTGTGAGTCCTTGGAGAGATTCTCCATTTACCTCCAAAATCTCATCTCCTGTCCAAAGAGTAGTGCAGTCAGAACAAGATAAGAACTTAAAGTGGGAATGTCAAAAAAGATAACTTTTTATTAAAATAAATCATCAAACTAGATGAAGATTACTGTATTTTTTTCCTAAACTTTGAACCATGCAGCTTATAGTCCGGTGCAGATTTTGTGTGGATTTTTCTTCAACCACCAGGGGGCTCTTTAGCAGGAAGTGAATCATTGGAAGTTTAATCAACTTTGGGGATATTAATACTTCTGCAAGAGGACTTAGACTTATTTTATTGTCATTGCACAAAGAAACATAAGTGAAATTGGCAATGAAATGTCATCGCTTGGCCACCAGAGCACACACAAAAACACAAGTGTGCCTATAATTACATAATAAACAAATAATGTATTGTTAAATATATAGAACTTAGTATTTATCAAGCAGTTTCAAACCGTCGTAGTGATAGGATTGTTGAGCAATCTGATGGCCAGTGGGAGATAGCTATTTCTGAGTCTGGCTGTTCTGCAGCGGATGCTACGGAATCTCCTGCCAGGCGCCAACCAGTTGAACAGACCATGGAGAGGATGGGTGGAGTCAGAGAGGATCTGGTTTGTTCTGGCTAAGCAGCATCTGTGTGCAATGCTATGGATAGGGGGGAGTGGAGTCCCAATGGTCCTCTCCGCTATCTTCACCACTCTTTCCAGAGACTTACAGTTTGACACCTTGCAGCTCCCAGGCCAGATGGAGATACTGCTGGTCAGCAGGCTCTCAATGGTTGCTTTGTAGAAGGTGGAGAGGATGGTAGGCAGAAGGGGAACCATTCTCATTCGTCTCAGAAAGTACAGGCACTGCGGTGCCTTTTTCATCATAAAGTGATGTGAGGTGTCCAGCCGAGGTTGTCTGTAATGTGAACTCCCAGGAACTTAGTGCTGCTAACGATCTCCACTGCTCTGTTGTTAATGAGGAGTGGTGTGTGGTTCTGTCAAGACCAGAGGTCGAGTTAACAGAATATTTTTCGTATTTGACTGGTTATTTTTTTAAATGGGAAAATTTAAAGCCCATCGGTCATTTGACAGGTTATAATTCACACCCCTGACTGGTGCACATGGGCAGACGTTACAGACTTTACGCAAAGAGTTCATCGCAGAGGCAACTAAAATCAATTGTTACGCCCCCAAGGTCTAGGGATTCAGGGGCGGTAACATAAAATGTGTCCAGAGTAAAAAAGTCGAATGTAAAATTATTTATTATAAAAGAAAGTTTTACAATATACAATTAACCCAATTAATGCAAAACAAAAGGGATGAACAAACTCAAGAATGTCAGGTGCAAATTAAAGTTACAAAATGTCCAAACAAGTCAATTCAAAGTAAACTCAAAATAACCCAAAAGGGGAAAACAGGGAACACACAAAGGGAATGTTAAGGGGAGCACCAAGCCTCCCAAACACGAGCTTCTAGCTTGTGAAGTTAAACTAAAGCAGTCAAGCTCCTTAACAGAACAAGCAGAAACAAAACAGTTCAAAATTGCCACAGCAGTTGTACAAAATGGTTAAAAACAAACTGCCTAAAGCAGTTGCTAACATCAAACAAGGGGGACAGCTTTACAAAACCTCTTCAAACTAGCTGCCCCTCTAGAGGAATGATTCAGGAGCCTTTTATAGGGTGCATGTGGGACTCATCAACGTCTGATTGGCTTGATAATCCTCTGCTGGTCCAATAGTGTAACTGCTCTCCAACAGCCTTCAGACAGCCAATCAGGAAAGTGTGCTCCCACAGCTGATCCTGCATAACAAAAAGGAGCCTGCACAGCCTCAAGAGGCCAGGGGCCGTAACACAATCAATAAAAAAAATCCTTTCTGAATATCATCTCATGAACACTGAACTAAATGTGTCTTTCTGACCAGGAGATGACATCGTGTTGAAGAGTTATGTAGAGGATGCTTTGGAGCATTTGGTTAGGAAGTGCATTCAAAACCTTTGGTAGAAATGGCGCATTTAATTCAAGTCTCCATTACAGACCAGACAAAACTAAAGAGAATGCAATGTTGTGTTAATCCATTTATAATCTANCTGGGTTTCCATCAGTGGACATTGCAGCAGATAAAAATAAGTAAAGTATATCACAATATGGAAGATATTTATCTCAAATTAGGTCTAAAATGCCTTAGCATACATTAATATTGAGATAGCTCTCTTAAAAACCGTGCTAAATAATGTACTTCAATACTTGACATGCACAACAAACACTGGTGAACTGCTGCAAATGAAGGAGAAATAGAAAACAAATAAGTTCATAATCGAAAATCCTGACTCCTGCTAGGCTCAACGTGGGATGAGAAACTACATTCTGCACAGCCACCAAACTCACACACACTTAGGAGTGAAAATACAGAAGACCAAGTCTTTTGCTTTTGGAGATAAGGCTGTTAATTAGTGGGTGTATGTTACAAAGACACCTTGGTGCCACAGGAAAAGTGTGACTAACACTACATGGGTTTCAAGCTTGGTCAATATTCTCTAACAAAGGGGCAAAATATTATTAGAATGGATCCAGCAGTGGTACAGAGTGAAGACATAACTACAGTACTATTGATGTTTTCACACAAGATTCTTTTTACTACCAATGTTACATGAGCTTTTAATGTGCACCCAGGGATACACAATTTTGCATTCTTTAATTTTGCATATTGAGATTTTTTTTAATAGTGGTATGAATTGTGAATTTATTGTTAAAATGATTTCATGATGTTGATCATGTTTGAAAAACCAACAGAGTATTTTGAGGATTATTACTTTCACGTTTCTGTTCTTAAGAACATCAACAAATTGCTAAATGTTTAAAGGTAGTATTAAGTAAACTAATTTTGTTGTGATCAATAGTGCAGCTGCAGTATATACAAGTATGGAATGACACAGTTCTATTTTTCAATATCTAAAAAAAACTGATTGTTTGTAAAGTGGCTGGATTTTATATCCAGTAATTTTTTTAAGTGTTGAAAAAATTGTTCTCTTTAAGAAATATTTGAAGATATATCAATATTGTCAAAAATACATTGCTTTAGCCTTTTCACAAAGAGCGGCCATTACTGATTTATTATTTATTAGGAGTGGAGGTGATGTCACACTGTGTGTGAGAGCAGTCACTGTAAAACATGTTTTTTTTTTTTGTTTTTTTTTTCCCCAGTACTTGAAATAAAAGCTAAATGATTATGGAGCTTACGTTTTAAACCTGTCCCGTACCATACTTCTGAGATGTCCATGTTCCATCATTGTTCCATCGTTGGAACATGGACATCTCAGAATTTTGAATATCAAATGGATAAAGCGTAGCACATTGTGCAGCTAAATAACCAACCTTTCTGTTGTTTATGGAACGTCTTCCCTTGCAGCTTTTTTGGTTTCTCTTCCTCTTATTTTGTTCTTAAAAGGCTAACTGATAGCAAAATCTGCTAGCTTTGAGTCTTCTTGACTTTGTAGCAGTATCCATACTGAAGAGTGTTGCTTTACAGCATGACTTTTAGGTTTCCTATATAAAAAGTTATAAGTGATTTTATCTGATTGAAAAGCTACAATTATCTGTGTTCTTTGTTTGTTAAACAGCCTACGTTATAAGCTTCTATGACAACCGGAAAAGATAATCAGGAAAACCCATCATTTGTTTATGACACACAGCTGACTGAAAACTCACAGCAACAGGTGGGGAAGAAGGGATTTACTCCACATAAGAAAACTACATCTCATTAAACCACTTTAAGCTGCGGGAACAGCATTATAATAAACTTATGTGGTTTGAATTAAAGAAAAACCACATCATCATGACTTTATTATACAAACAGCTCTATTGCTTTTACTTGGACAGAGCCTACAACAGCCGTATATCTTCATAAGTGTTTAATTTTGTCCATTAGGATCAGATAACAGAGCCGTTTACAAATACATTTTCAGACATCATTGGATTTTCCATTCTCTATCCTCCTCCACTCGTCCTTTTCATCTCCTGTCTTTTTCTGTTCTCCTCCCATCAGTTGTCTCTGTCTCATCCCTCCCTTTTTATGCCCTGTTCTCTGTACACTCTTCCTTTCTTTTATTGTCCCTCCATATGACTCCTAACATCAGGCAGCCTGCCAAGTCACTGTACACTTCTATCAGAGGGGAAACCTTCACACACACACACAGCAGCTGAGTGCTTTGTATGCTTCCCAGGGAAAACCAAAGGGCTGCAAAGACACATGTGTGTGTGTGCATGTGTGTATGTGTGTGCGTGTGTGCGTGCGTGTGTGTGTGTGTGTGCGTGTGTGCGTATGTGTGTGTGCGCTCGCGCTCCAAGTGCTAGCAGTTGGAGCGTGTCCTAGAGTGTGACTTTGATATCAGTCTTGGTAATCTAAGCCATTCTCTCGACTGTATACAGATACAATAGAGGTAAGAACACACATATAGATTCACACACACACTCTCACACACACCAGATGGCTGAATAACATCAGGTCTTTGTCCTTCCCTTTTTATACCGCTATCAGCGTGGATATATTTCCTCTCCTGTTGATTATCTCTTTGCCTGTCTGTCCACCTAATACACATGTAAGCCCCCAGTTGAGAAACACAAAGTTATTTGCAAAATAATAACAAAAAAAAAATCTAACGTAAAACATTTTCACCTATACAAAGATCATGTGCTTGATTAGCTTACACGGTATGAGGAGAACGGCAAAATGACGCAATAAAGAGTGGGAGAAAATGAAGAAGACGGAAGATAAGTAAATAATAAGTCACAGAATGATGACACCATGAGGTGCCACCAGTTCTATCAGCAGTGGACATCTCAGAAAACCAACTCACGAACAGGGAATGTTAGACACAGAAAGGCCTGGAATGGTTTGCTCCAACATGACTTCACAATGGAAAACTGTGATGATAATGAAATGCTGATGTGTTGATTGCAATGTTTACCCATCAAATGTGATTGCATTTAGTCACCAAATAAAATATACAATAAATAAATAAATAAATAAATAAATATGGTACAACAGTTAGGCAATGCAACAAGACAGCCAACATGTCAGCTGGAATTATGGAGGTAGACTTTCTCTAAATAATCTGTAGAGGGGCCTATAGAATAATATGCAGACTTCTGATTATGAGAGGGGCCAGGAATTTAATTTAAATTAATTAATGGCAATGGTGAAAAATGTTCAGTACATCTCTCTCTGTCTCTCTATTATATATCTATATCTATANAGGCAGAAGGGGAACCATTCTCATTCGTCTCAGAAAGTACAGGCACTGCGGTGCCTTTTTCATCATAAAGTGATGTGAGGTGTCCAGCCGAGGTTGTCTGTAATGTGAACTCCCAGGAACTTAGTGCTGCTAACGATCTCCACTGCTCTGTTGTTAATGAGGAGTGGTGTGTGGTTCTGTCAAGACCAGAGGTCGAGTTAACAGAATATTTTTCGTATTTGACTGGTTATTTTTTTAAATGGGAAAATTTAAAGCCCATCGGTCATTTGACAGGTTATAATTCACACCCCTGACTGGTGCACATGGGCAGACGTTACAGACTTTACGCAAAGAGTTCATCGCAGAGGCAACTAAAATCAATTGTTACGCCCCCAAGGTCTAGGGATTCAGGGGCGGTAACATAAAATGTGTCCAGAGTAAAAAAGTCGAATGTAAAATTATTTATTATAAAAGAAAGTTTTACAATATACAATTAACCCAATTAATGCAAAACAAAAGGGATGAACAAACTCAAGAATGTCAGGTGCAAATTAAAGTTACAAAATGTCCAAACAAGTCAATTCAAAGTAAACTCAAAATAACCCAAAAGGGGAAAACAGGGAACACACAAAGGGAATGTTAAGGGGAGCACCAAGCCTCCCAAACACGAGCTTCTAGCTTGTGAAGTTAAACTAAAGCAGTCAAGCTCCTTAACAGAACAAGCAGAAACAAAACAGTTCAAAATTGCCACAGCAGTTGTACAAAATGGTTAAAAACAAACTGCCTAAAGCAGTTGCTAACATCAAACAAGGGGGACAGCTTTACAAAACCTCTTCAAACTAGCTGCCCCTCTAGAGGAATGATTCAGGAGCCTTTTATAGGGTGCATGTGGGACTCATCAACGTCTGATTGGCTTGATAATCCTCTGCTGGTCCAATAGTGTAACTGCTCTCCAACAGCCTTCAGACAGCCAATCAGGAAAGTGTGCTCCCACAGCTGATCCTGCATAACAAAAAGGAGCCTGCACAGCCTCAAGAGGCCAGGGGCCGTAACACAATCAATAAAAAAAATCCTTTCTGAATATCATCTCATGAACACTGAACTAAATGTGTCTTTCTGACCAGGAGATGACATCGTGTTGAAGAGTTATGTAGAGGATGCTTTGGAGCATTTGGTTAGGAAGTGCATTCAAAACCTTTGGTAGAAATGGCGCATTTAATTCAAGTCTCCATTACAGACCAGACAAAACTAAAGAGAATGCAATGTTGTGTTAATCCATTTATAATCTAAACAGAGGAGCCGATAGTTTATTTTGAGGAAATAAATAAAGGTGCAGAAGTTAATTAGACCGTAACATGCGCAGTCCGCTGCACAACCAATTCGGACGCGGCTCCGCCGCTGCGAAGAATTAAACTTAACTCCCCCAGCAGTTTTAACAAATGGAGCTGGAAGACATTACCTCCCGCGCCCAGAAGGAGAGTGGCGCTCTGGAGAAGTGCAGCAGACGTAACATCTGTCCATTTCGGGGAAGCGAAACCACGGAAAAAAATCATTGTAATAGTGCACCTCCAGACAGCGCACAGGGTAAAAAACTCCCAGAGTTCAATTGATCGGTTTGGATCAGACAGATCCAACTAGCTGATGAACCAGTGCAGATTTTTCTGCAGATGGAAACCAGGAGGAATTAGTGAGGCTGTGCATTCAGACCCCAGCAGGTGAAGTGCTGGTAATGTAAGTGGAGTCGTTTAATTTATAAGTTATTGGGGCCTCAGTCAGAAGTTTTTGTCACTACAGAGAAAAAGTTAGATGCATTCATCTGCTTTATGTGTGATGGGATCTGGATTCATGGTTCAACTAGGTGAATATTAACTAAACCGCTTAAAAATGCAGCTAAATAGTCAATGTTAATATGATTATTAATTTGACAGGTAAAAATAGTACATGACCGATTTTTTTTAATACTGTCGGTCAAAATGACAAAACAGTCTAGCGCGACCTCTGGTCGAGACCTCTTGTCGACGTTCAGGAACAGGTTGTTTATTCTGCACCATTCCACAAGATGTTGTACATTTTTTCTGTAGTTCACTTCATTGTTGTCCTGAACGAGTCCCACATTGTGTTGTCTGCATATTTCATGATGTGGTTGGCGTTAAACTTGAGACGACAGTCATCATCAGGGTAAACAGCACCCCTGCTGATCAGGACACAGCCCTGGGGGAAACCAGTGTTCAAAGAAATGACATTGGAGATGTTATTACCCACAAGGACAGACTGAGTTCTGCCGGTGAGGAAGTCCAGCAGCCAGTTGCACAGTGGAGTGATGAAGTGCAGGGAGACCAGTTTGCATACCAGATCCTGGGGAATTATTGTATTACATTTTGAGCTGAAGTTCAAAAATAGCATCCGTACGTGGGTTTTTCTTTTCTCCAGATGTACCAGTCTCAGATGAAGAGCAGTGGAGATGACATCTTCAGTCAAGGGGTTAGGTTTGTATGCAAACTGGAACATTGAGTCAAATGATGGAGGCAGTATGGAGATTATATGATCCTTAACCACTCTGTCGAAGCATTTCATGATGATAGATTTTAATGCAATGGGTCGAAAGTCATTAAGACACGTGATGGTTGGTTTCTTGGGCACTGGAATAATAATAGCTGACTTAAAACATGAGGGGACTATGGTCTGGTACAGTGACGTATTGAAAATGTCTTTGAGCACATGGGCTAGTTGGTCTTCACATTCTTTAATCAGCCTTGCTGGAATGTTGTCAGAACCCATAGCTTTTCATATGTTGACCTTCCTCAGTGATTTTTGTACAGCAGATGTTTTGAGCCTGAGGGCATGTTCATCAGAGTTTGGGGTAGCTTTCCTTGCAGGGGTTTTATTTAGGGCTTCAAATCTTCCAAAGAAGCTGTTGAGCTCATTAAGGAAGCTAATGCCATCTTGGCAGGATGAAGATGTGGTTTTATAATCAGTCCCAGACTGGATGCCTTGCCACAGTTGTCTGGTGTTGCTGGTATCATGAAAGAAACATTGGATCTTTTGACTGTAGGCATGTTTTGCTGCCCTGCTGGTATGGTTTAGATTGGCCTTCACTGATCTAAGTGCAGCCATGTCACCAGATTTGAAAGCAGCATTACACTCCCTCAGTCTAGAATACACTTCCTTAGTCATCCAAGGTTTCTGGTTGGCCCGTGTGACTATTGAGTTTGTTGCTGTAACCTTCTCCATACACCTCTGGATGTAGTTTGACACAGATGCTACATACTCCTCCATGTCTGTGTGTTGGTTGCGTGTAGCGGCCTCTCTGAAATGCCCCAGTCTGTACACTCAAAACAGTCCTGCAGTGCATACATAGCTCCCACAGGTCACACTCTCACCTTCTTCACCACTTCACCACTCTCACCCTGGTGAGCAGGGGTTGATATGCTGGGATGAGCATAAATGAAAGATGATCTGAAAAGCTGAGATGGGGCCACAGGATTACTCTGATGGTCTTCTTGACATTGGTGTGGACCAAATCCAGTGTGTTTTCTCCTCTGGTCAGAAAATCCACATGTTGATGGAAATTAGGAAGAACAGTCTTCATGTTAGCCTGGTTAACCCTTGTGCGTGTGAGGCAAACGTACGAGGACTAAGGAAAATGATACAAGTGGTATGGGTGTGGGGTTAGTTGGACACCATTTGTAAACAAGGGTTAAAGTCTCCAGCAACAATAAAAACACTCTCTGGATTTATAGATTGTCTGTCACAGATGGCATTGTGAAGAGTACTCAGTGCTTGCTTGGTGTTGGCACTGGGCGGGACGTAGACAGCAAATGATAACAATGGTGAATTCCCGGGATAGGTAGAAAGATCTGCATCTAACAATCATGAACTCAATGTCCACAGAGCAATGGCTAGAGATCTGGGCGGTGTTGTTACACCAGCTGTTGTTAATGTAAGTACAAACATCTCCCCTGGATTTACCAGAAAGAGCATGGCTCCTGTAAGCTCTAAAAGTTGTTAGCCCCTCCATGCATTATCAGGGACAGATGAGTTTAGCCATGTCTCGCAGAAAATGAGAATGCAGCAGTTTCTTTACCCTTTGGTGGTTAAATCTAGCTTTAGGTAGTGCAATTTGCTTTAAAGGGATGGTACATTAGCAAGCAAGATGGAGGGAAGCAGCAATCGGAAAGGGTTAGCTTTTAGCTTAGCTGTAAGTCCACCCTGACACCCTCACCTTAGTTTTCTCCTACGTCATCTCTGGTGTCTCCATAGGCCTGGGCTGTTGGAAGATTCCACTGCTGTGAAGTTAGCTTGATTCAACTAATCTAAATGACCTAACTGACATAGCAGTCCAAGGCTTTGTAGAGAGGTCCGTATCTCCAAATTTATGAAGTCCAGATAACTGAATTTGCTCAATATTAACATAGTCTGATGGTCATAGACTGTTCTTACGCTGTTTCTCTGAGTTATTGTAGCAAAAAATATTGAATTAAGCAATAAATTGGTTGTATAACAGAGCCGAAGCAGCTGCAGGGATATAGGGCGCCGCCATAGCAACTATTACTTAGATTAGATTGTTATTATTATTACTATTATTATTAGATTATTAGACCCTATTCCAAGCTTATGAAGAATACATTTAGATATTCTGTGCTTGAAAGAAAATGTAAATTAATAATAATAAAATTATATATATATTACCTTCTCACCCTCCGTGGGTGGTCTCTCTCATCCTCTGAGCTCGGGTCCTCTACCAGAGTCCTGGGAGCTTGAGGGTTCTGCACAGTATCTTGGCTGTGCCTAGAACTGCACATTTCTGGACTGAGATGTCTGTTTTAGCCACCGCTCCAGTTTGGGGGTGACTGCCCCGAGGGCCCCGATGACCACAGGCACCACTGTGGTCTTCACCTTCCAGGCCTTCTCCAGTTCCTCTCTGAGGCCCTGGTATTTCTCCAGTTTCTCGTGCTCCTTTTTCCTGATGTTGCAATCACTTGGATTTGCTACATTCACCACAACTGCTTTCCCTCTGTTGTTTAACCACACCACAATGTCCAGTTGGTTTGCCATTACCATTTTGTCTGTCTGGATCTGGGAGTCCCACAGGATCTTAGCTCGGTCATTCTCCACCACCTTTGGGGGTGTTCCCCACTTTGATCTTGGAGCTTCCAGTTCATATTCTGCACAGATGTTTCTGTACACTATGCCTGCCACTTGGTTATGTTGTTCCATGTACGCTTTCCCTGCCAGCATCTTGCACCCTGCTGTTATGTGCAGCAGGGTGCACATAACACCCTGCAAGGAGGTGTAGGTTGTGCCTCCTTGCACAACCTACACCTTGGGTCTTGTCTGGTGTGGTAGATCTGAGCCTCTATTGCTCTGGTGTTTAGGGCCTGTTCCTGTGCTGTCCTTGAGTCCAGCTTTTTCCAGCCATTGGTAGGATTTCCTGATATCAGCCACTTCAGTTATGTCGGTGGTACATCCCATGTAGGGGCTTGTCCTCCCATGATGCTTCCTCCAGCACCTCATCCTCTGTTCCCCATTGCCTGAGACATTCGCTGAGCACATCGTCCGTTGAGGCTTTGTCCTTGATGTATTTATGGATCTTGGATGTTTCATCCTGGACAGTGGCTCTCACACTCACTAGTCCTCTGCCTCCTTCCTTGCGGCTCGTGTATAGTCTCAAGGTGCTGGATTTGGGGTCTCCATGCATGGTTAGTAGCTTCCGAGTCTTAACATCTGTGATGTTTATCTCCTCCTTTGGCCAGCTAATTATTCCTGCAGGGTATCTGATTACTGGTAAGGCATAGCTGTTTATTGCATGGATCTTGTTCTTGCCATTAAGCTTCTCAGGACTTGCCTTATTCATCGGAGGTATTTGGCTGTGGCTCCTTTCCTTGTGACCTCATCGAGGTTGCCATTTCCTTGTGGTATTCCCAGGTACTTGTAACAGTCCTCAATGTTTGCTATTGTTCCTTCTGGGAGTGAGACCCCTTCTGTGTGGATGACCTTCCCTTTCTTTGTAACCATCCAACCACACTTCTCTAGTCCGTCAGTGCTGTAGATCCTGGTGGCGTGGATCGGTGAGTCAATGTCTCGCTCGCCCTTGTTTGGCCGGACGACGTCTGAGCTGGCATATCTATATCTCTTATGGTATGAGGTAGGCAATATATATTTTTTATATATATATATATATATATATATATATATATATATAT
>NW_015116485.1:6592-23225 GCF_001443285.1 Poecilia latipinna | reverse complement strand
CATCGTCTGTTGAGGCTTTGTTCTTGATGTATTTATGGATCTTGGATGTTTCATCCTGGACAGTGGCTCTCACACTCACTAGTCATCTGCCTCGTCCCTTATGGCTCGTGTACAGTCTCAGCTCAGGGTGGTGGATTTGGGGTGGAACCCTCCATGCCTGGTTAGTAACTTCCGAGTCTTAACATCCGTGGTCTTTATCTCCTCCATTGGCCAGCTAATTATTCCTGCAGGGTATCTGATTACTGGTAAGGCATAGCTGTTTATTGCACGGATCTTGTTCTTGCCATTGAGGTGACTTTTCAGGACTTGCCTTATTCGTTGGAGGTATTTGGCTGTGGCTCCTTTCCTTGTGACCTCATCGAGGTTGCCATTTGCTTGTGGTATGACAAGTTTGAAAACTCTGTCGTTTCAAATAATAATAAAATAATCAAACACTTTTCAACAATATTACATGCCTCGCTGGCTGCACAGTAGCGCAGTTGGTAGCACTGTTGCCTTGCAGCAAGAAGGTTCTGGGTTCAATTCCCAGCCCCGGTCTTTCTGCATGGAGTTTGCATGTTCTCCTTGTGCATGCGTGGGTTTTCTCCGGGTACTCCGGTTTCCTCCCACAGTCCAAAAACATGACTGTCAGGTTAATTGGCCTCTCCAAATTGCCCCTAGGTGTGAGTGTGTGCATGGTTGTTTGTCTCTGTGTTGCCCTATGACAGACTGGTGACCTGTCCAGGGTGACCCTGCCTCTCGCCTGTAACATTAGCTGGAGATAGGCACCAGCAACCCTCCCGACCCCACTAAGGGACAAGGGTGTAAAGAAAATGGATGGATGGATACATGCCTCCCTCACTAAACAGTGTGGTATGGCATACGTTTTTCTAAACAGCACCAACTTTTCATCAGGACCCAACAGCCTTTTGTTTTTAAAGGTAATGTGACTCAGCCCAGTCAGCTACAGTCTTGCAAAAACTGAAATCTTGTTTCTGCTGACAGGTTTCATGTGAGGCAGTTTTTGAACTACTAAGCTAACGTTAGATACGACTAATGTTTGATATGACTCTTTCACTGAAGCTCCAGTTAATAAAACTTCCAATTGTTTTTTTTTTGCTTCATAACCTAAACCCTTTGCTTTAGACTTGAGAAAATGTTGCTACAGGGTTCTGCATCAACCATTACAGTCTCTCTGTCATAATAATCCCTTGAAAAACACTGCACTTAAAAACTCTCACACTATGTACCGTATTTGCAGTGGGACTCAGTCACCATCAAGAAACCAGATATTAATCTTATTTATTGTTACCTGTTATTATTATTATTATTATTATTATTATTATTTATGGATTCATGACTGGAATGGTTGGTTTTATCCTTGGATTTTGCAAAATATAAAAAGTATAGTTCAACCTACATTTTTCAAAATACAGCAAATTAAGTTTGCCATTGTTAAGTAGCTAAAGTGCAATGTAAGACAAAAGTTTAAAAGGTTAACCTGAAACACTGAAAGAAGATCTAAAGAAAAACTGTAAAATTAATTCATTAAAGCATTTACTTTTCTCCCCACTTTGGATCTTCTTGAGTGGCTTTCATATAAAGAGCAGCTGGGAGGTTCATTTCATGGCAAATTTGTTTAACAGCGCTGGAAATTTACACATCTAATTTGCACCATGAGGACAGCATATTATGGCCTTTAGAGATCCAACACAACAACACGCTGTAAAACATATTCAGTCCAATTAAGGATTTGTTAAAAACAAAAAAGGGCAGCACTGTCATTCAAAGAAAACTGAGAAAAACATACAAATCTATGCGTCAGCTCAAGCTTTAACTCTTGTATGAAGAAATGGGGTCCAACCGACCCCACACACGTAAAACTTGTATCATTTGCCATAGTCCTCTACGTTTGGCTCAGTCCTCGCACACACAAGGGTTATGTAGCTTGTTGAAGTCCAACCAAAGGGAGGAGGAGACATGTCTAGTTTTTTCTGCCCTTGTTGACTTCTTAAAAACCTACATTAATAAAAGTTCAAAAATACAGACAACTAAGCCTGTGTGAGACAGAGTGCCTGCGAAAAAGAACCAGTGTGTGGGCAGGAGAGGGGATGCATGGAGTTAAGGGTCATTGTCCTTGATTGCAGAGGCCACTCAAGGCATTAGATGTTCGCGCTGCAATCACAATGCTCAGAAGTGCCCAAATCAAAAATCAGGCAGCTTCTCGAGAGCAGGCAATCAATATTATAAACATCATCAGGGACAATGCTCTCACTCACAGAGACACACACTGTCTCTCAGTGTCAACCTTCTTACGATCCATTTCATTACGTCTCCTTAACCTCAAAGCAGCTTTCAGGGTCTCCGTCTGCATCTCTCCGTCATTAGCATACGACGGCTGAGCCGCAAGATGACCTTGTACCTGGCTGGCGAGCTGACATGGAGTTGGACAAAAACACATCAAGAGGTATTAAGGTTATGACAATGATTAGGGGAAGAAAGCACAAAGTAGAGATAGACTTTGAGTCAAATGATGCACCTTTGGTTTACTATGTAATTTGAAATACAGCCATTAGTCTAAATAGAAACTGACAAGTAGAACATAAATAGTACAAACTGCTTACTACTGAAAATTAAATAATTTCTAGCCTAGTATATTAATCAGTAAAATGACTTGATCATTTTTATACTGTCACTAATTCACTAAGAGTTAAAAAAAATCAAACTGGTTAACTGGTACAAGATAACTAAAAGCTACCCCAGTTTTCTGAACATAACTTAAAATGAGTGGTTTAAGTTATGTTCCAAATGCTTCACTAGAGCAGCTAAATACCTAAATAGATGTAAATCACTGAACAAGGACTAGTTGACTAATTAATGAAATTGTGGCTTTGTAGGATAACTACTAAAGCCTAGTTGACAAGTTGGAGATTCTGGTACTACTAGCTCCATTACTACAGCTAAATTAATTATTGAACTCAAAATGGACAAAACACTAAGGAAAGTGGACCGCGAGGTCCTCCAAGGGCAAAAATAAAGAAGACCGTAGATGTTAGCTTGTCCAGTAGCATCTGATGGTTTTCACTGTTCGTATTAATGCACATTATGGTAAATTTGGGAATTGAACAATTAAAATAGGCTTTTCTAACCGATTCTAGAAGTGATCTTGGGTATTCATGGATTTCATCTATTCACAGGCAGTTGCATTCTCTGATCCTCATGAATCCATGGGTTGACTATTGATTGACTAGTTCAGTGTTAAATAGGAGATCTACAATTCTTAGCAAATGATTACCTGTTTGGCCTTATCTGTCAACTAGCAGCACCATAAATGCGTAGCTGTAGTTAAGTTAATCCTAAAACAGCTTGCAGTACAGTTTCCTGTATACTTTGGCCTCAACTCTAATAACTGTCCCATGGATGGGTGGGTGGATGCTGCTTCCATCTAAACCAAAAAATGCCCCAAATGGTGTTTCATGGTGTCAGACGCAGTTGACACACAGATTTTCCTCACACAAGACATCAGAGAATATGCATCTTTGGCGTGACAGGGCCCATTGAGTGTGAAGTGCGCCATGTGTGACTGATAAGACAACAGACGGACCCGTGTGTACGTATTAGTGTATGGGAGTGAGTGTGTGTATTAATGTCTGGACAGATGGGGCAGTCTAGAGGAACAGTTGATGAAGGCTTTACACTGCAGCTGCCCCTTTCTCTTCCTCTTTGCAGCAAACACACACTTGTACCCCAAAAGAAAAAAAATTCTCCTGGCACTGTTTATGTGCATGAGTGTAGAGGGGCTGTTTGTGCAGCAGCTGCCCTGGCATCAGGTGGGCCTCTCCGAGTCTACATGAAGAAAGCACAGCTGTTGTAGTATATAAACGCACATTACTTCCTACACTAAACACGGCACACACTAATCACGGTGATCCCACATACTAACATCCTGCAGAGAGGGCGACATTCCCTATAATCTAAGGATTTATACCTCTAGGAGTGACGAACACACACCTCCACCTCACACACCGAAAGCATCCATCCCTTTAATCACGTGTACACGCATACATACACACCCACACAGGCTGCGTTTTGCTATACATCTAAGCCATATTAGCATAATGGAGACAAGCACACATGTATATTACACCCAAACATCACAATCTATCCTCAGCCATGTAATTAAAAGTGAAACGCATGTAATTCAAGGGAGCAGACTTTGATAAATGCTAAATTTAAGCGTCCTACACATATTTGGTGACTCGCATCTTTTGGTCAACACAAATCCAATGTGCTCAAGCGCAGCCCCGACGTGCCAGTTGTTCTCCAGATGCTTGCCAGAGACGGAGGGACACATGTCCACCCATCGTCCCACCCCTGTATCTGTGCAAGACACATGGAATGTGGGGAGGTTAGCCAGCCTGAGTCGGGCCACTGGCACCTGACGCTGGTCGTCAGCGACAACAGCTGTCTGGTCACAGAGCTGGCTGCTGCCGAACTTCCGAATGATGTGTGTGTGCCTCTGTTTGTCTGGATCTGTGACCTCGCATACCCTGATCTTGGGACGCTGTGAGTCGGTGCTTAGACTAAAGCAGACCGCTTGGTGTTAGAGGGCCTGGATTTCTCGGGTCGAGAGGCTAACTCGGGGTTTTTTTTCCCAACCCTTCAGTGTTGGAGACCTTCCTCCACACAGTCACGGCATTCATCCAGCAGCTACATGTGAATGACTTCATGATTAGAAAAGCTCTTCCTGGAAGGCACTGTGGTGGATTAACATGATGGAAAAATGGAAAAAAGATCAGAAATCCAAACCAATCCAAGAACAAATACACCCAGTTTGGCGGTTGAAGCGTTTATTATCCCGAGCCATATTAATGTTTAACCTCTACTTTTAGGAAAGCACATTAAAAAGGAAATCTACTCTGTTGATAATGAGTCATAAACTCCTACATTTTTCATTCATCTGGGTAAAATCCGTTCCCTTTTCTCCACATCACTCTGCCCGACAATGGTGCTGCCAATGTCAAAGACTTCAAGGGTTTTGTGCGAATTAAAGCCATCTTTCAGCTGATGGGCTTAGCTGTGATCTTTCCGCTCGTCTCTTGACATACGCAAAGCTTTCCCACTTATCAAAGATTCATTAGCTCGCTAATATATCCATCTAGGTTTCCACGCACATCGCCCGTCCATTAATACCGAGCCGTGTTCGTCCAGAGGGACAGCCGGGATAATGCCCTGCTCAAGGACACGGGGGGTAATAATACACATGAAGTGATAGCCCACATGGGAATAGAACCCACGACCATAGTGGGACATTAGACACAGCTGCCTCTAATAACTGATGAGGCCAGCTTTATATCAGCCACTGACTCAGAGGGCGATGAAATCCAGCTTGTTTCTGCATCAGACTATTTTACGCTATCACAACATCTTTGTTCTATTTGTCTTCTTTTATCAAATTCATACTGCCAAGGAATTTAAATACAGGCAACTATCAATGTACTTTGTGATGGATAAACAAAGATAAAGTCCCTTGGTGCCTTATTTGTAATTTTATCCAGTTATGTACATTAAATCAACTAAGTAGGACATTCCGTGCCACTCCACATGGTTTTCATTGCACATTTTTCTGCTAAAATGATAATAAATCAGGTCACCACCATCATATTATACAGTCAAGCAGAACCTTTACACAAACAATTCTGCCTCTTGCTTTACTCGCTTAAAGTATCACAATCTAGTTTATTATAAATCTGGCAATCTGACACCTTGAGGAATACAAGTTTTACCCTGGGTATTTAGAAAACATCTCTGACAGGAGTGTGTCATAATCACAACAAAAAATAGACTTGATTTTGCACAAGACAAATAGATTTGATATGTAATTTCAATAGGTATTGGCAATTATTGTATTGTCACAATAAAATTGTTATTTTATTGTGATAAGAATTTTAATTTATCATAACAAAAGTGAATTCCAGTTAATGACAATATTGTTGAAATTGTTACTTTAACTAAGTTACCCTGAGCTTATTCCATGAAAGCAGCGATAAATATCAATAAATTCAAAAATGTTGTTCCATGAAGCAACCAATCCAGTAGTGTCATTTTGTTTCCTATGCATTGCAGTTTAGCAATAAAGAAAATAATCACTTTTTATTTTAGTGTTGTGTTTGTGGGAGCTTTCACTGCATATATGCAGTGCAAACAAAGTATACCAAGAATTTGTGCTTTTCTAATGTCACTTTTGTAGTTATCACAATACATACCACAAAATATTGAGATCCCCAGATGTCAGTAATTGTACAAAAAGTATCTGCTGTCATGATTTTTATGGTCAAGAGTTATTTACATCTGTGAGGATACCTTGACAGTTTCTTTACAATGTAATTTGTGAAACTTATTTTTCTAAAAAAAAAAAAATCATAATATTATGTTCTAGTTTCCATAAAATGACACCTTGTCTCAATCCAACATTTCCATTTCACATTACAAAACAGGCAACAGCATTTGTCGTTTCATTTCGTAAAAGGCAATACTGTCCCCTATCAAGATCGGGCACAGTGAGAGTTTTCAAATCATTTAACTGGTATGTAAAGGGGCGGGGCTTACAACTAGCATGGGAAGCAGAAATACCAAGTAGCAAGACAATGACATTCATGAAGCAACCAATCCAATGGTGTCATTTTGTTTCCTAAGCATTAATTGAATACACCGAAAGTGTGGTGATAAGGAAGATTGATGACATTAGCTTCTTCATTAGCACTAAGATGGTTTCAACTGTGTGTATTAACATATTGTGTTTGAACTATTAACATAGATGGCTGTTACCATTTTTAGATTTATTTGCGTATTTTAGCGATTCACAGGTGACTGTGGAGCCTAAACATTACAAATATCAGCAGTCTACTATGTACCCTTATTATATATAGTTCCTTTTTCCTTTCATATTCTTTCCTGTACCAGTTTATCTCACTTGGTTTCACAAAAAGCATAAAATCACCTTTTTTTTAGTAGGTTGATGTGCCGTAATGCTCTAATGGATGGACAAGATTCAGAAACTCAGTTCAAGAGAGAAGGACAGTTCGCCACACACACTCTCACATAAATGAGGCGAGAAAGTCTCTAGGGAGGCAGATTTGTAGGCATCAAACCCAAGTAACTCAGGAGAGAGAGGGAGCTGAAGGTGACATATGAGTGTTGGGAAGTGGAGAGTCGTCGCAGACATGAAAACTGTAAGACTCAAAGACAAGGAGAGCAGACGAGTAGTAGGGGAGAGAGCAGGCTAATAATTCACTCAAACACCAGCACCGCTTAAAGCAGTAATTTTACCTCTGTAGGATTTACACACTGGTCTGCACTCAAAAGGCTCTTATAGCAACTTCAAACACATGCATTTATAGAGGCTATAACACAGCAGCTCTAAAACAGCCATTCCCTCACACTCGTCGTATATATTCATGCACATCACAGCAGTACAAACTGTAATTTCAGAAGCACTAATATCTGCTAATGTCTTTTTGAGCCGGAGATGGAAAAACGTGTGAATATGAAAAGGAGCTTTTGAGAAGCCTGGTGAGCGTTATTGGAAACAAATTGGACATTATTTCACTAAGTTCTAGCTAATGGGATGGGGATGGAATTAGAGTGTTCAGGTGTTGAGCTCATCTGTGCATTACGAGTTAACATCGGAGGGTAAGTGAAACAATATTTCACACTCATTTACACATAAACAGGGAAACAGGCAGCAGCTCGACGCAAAGATTATCAATCATTCCCCCCACCTGACAGACTGCTGGGTATTTTTCTGCCGTATAACCAGCTCAGGCAGCCGATGCGCAGCTTCAATCATCGTCTGCCAGTCTAAATGCTAGCACTAATTAGCATTCACATGCTAAATTACCTCCCTTCCCATGTTTCCTGATTAGCCTTAATCATTCTGACAGCAAGTTTTACTGCTGCGCTCGCAGAGACCGATAGATCCATGGCCATCTCAAACTCTAGGAAAAGATCCAGGGATGTCTCATTCACTGGGATGTGAGGAGTCGATAGAGACACTGCTTAGATTCCTCCCTGCCTCTGAACCTTCCCTGTTCTGATATATTAGTGCTAAACTTAGAATATTTATTCCTAACCTTGGTCATAATATCGTTTCACCTCCATGACCTTTAATAATCACTGTGATGGAACACGATGATAAAGTTATAAAGAAAAATTTAGGTTCTTCACTTTAGTGAGTATATATCTATATATCTATAACTATATATATATATATAGGTCAGTATTCCTCACATTTTGATCAGTTACAACTGTGTGTATTGGGACATTATGACTATTATTAGTGAACCTGCCTGGAGTAAATGCAGCTACAAGGCATTGCATTAAGAGAATGCTTTAAGGACAGAAAATATTTTACAGAACAGTAGATAAAACAACCCCAAAATAAGTCTTCTGAGGTGTGTGTATATTGTAAAGTCTTACACTCAAATAAATACAAGTGCAGTGGAAACATACACACAGAGACACAAACTGGTGTAATGAACACCAGTTTAAAAGACTAAAGTACCATCGTCACTCAATACCCTCCCCGGTTCTAAAGTCTAACTACTATTCAGGGATTGGAGAGTAGTTAGTAAGGAATACGGAGTTGAAACAGGGAGGACGTGATAACACACAGTGGAACAATACAGTGCTACCATGGTAAAGCAAAACAGAACATGTTGAGTCTGTTGCCAAAGAGTGAATTAGATCATCTTTAGGAGTAACGAGTGAACCTGTGGTCCCCCTCAGCAGCTCATAGACAGCCTCCAGTCTAACCAGGCTCTCCTGTCTCTTTGTCTGAAGCCAGTAAAGTGCCAGTGTTGTGTCAGTCAACCAGTTGGCACGGTTACCTCAGCAGCGCTGTACTCCAATCAGTCCTGTCACTCAGCCTATCTTACAAGATAGAAAGGAGAAGGAAAAGTAATTGGATTTACTGGTAGTAGGGAAATGATGAAATGACATGAAACCATACCTCTATTTCATCCACCACACACACACAGACACGCAAACACACCTGTACACTGCCGAGAGTAATTCTCCCCTTTTTTCCCCCCTTTTTTTTCCATCTGCCCTGCTTATCTCTTTTCTTTTGCTTCTAAAATCTGGAAACACTTCAGGCTGTTGAGTATTTCTTTTCATCTCTCCTGATGCGGCGGAAGTACCTTGTTCTCCCAGGTAGACAAAAGACGAGATGAAATGAGGGGAACAAAAGGATTTCCAGGTTTTTATGTTGGATTTTTGGGACGTTTCTGGCAATCAGGTAATAAGACTGTCTATAGTGAATTTTATACTGTCAAAAAGTCGGTTCCCCAATGTTTACCATGTCAGCTGACAAAGAACAGCACTGTGACCTCCTGAAGAAAAATTTCATTACGCGACTTTGAAGTACAAATACATAATAACAGCATACTCTGGACAGCTCTGGCAGACATTGTATGGAAATAGAGGAGAGGCTTCCTTAATCAGAAACAGCATACAATAACCTTCTGTACATTGGCGAATGTTATACCCAAGAGCTCAAAGCAAATTACATATTACACACCCTGTCTCTCATACTATACATATTGCTGCTTGAGGTCCAAAATACATGCTGTATATGAGTTTTTCTACACATTTCATTAGAGTTCAGACACTGCAATTACATGTTTCTGCCTCCTTACTATTATTTTTTCAAAATGTATATAAAACCCATTATGAAGAGATTAAGGCTGAAACTATTAATCTGATTAATCACAGATTAACTGGATTAGTTGACAAAATATTAAAATGATTGACAACTAATTTAGAAATTGATAAATGTTAATAGAAATACACAGACTCAAAAAAGGGCATTTTGTTAAAAAATAGAGCAGTAATTAAGTCAAAACTGTACAAATTGCATATACATTTTGCATTTACGTTCAAAAAAATATCTTGGTATATAGGTTTTAACCACAACTCCCCAACTCTACTAGGTTTAGTTTCACCTGTGTCAGATTTACTAAAAGATTGCTTTGTTGCATTTTAGGCAATAAAATGTTTATTGTCTTATTAAAAAAGGAAGATATATATATTTTTTTTTTTTTTGCATCTTTTATTGTTTTCTTTGTGAGGTATGTTGTGCGATCGGTCAGAAGTTTGTGGCCACGTTTTAAACAGAAATGTTCTCAGATTGCAATGTTGATATTTTGCTAAAAGAAATTAGCTTCCACTGTCCTGCTTTTGTTTCCACAGGCATCATGAATATGGAAAGTTTATCTGATGAGATGAGGAATTATGGACATTTTTTTTTTTTTTTTGCAATTCTTCACTTACTACCAAAACACTGTCAAATGACTGAGAATTTCTAGATGGGAATTGCAACGCCATCTGAGCTAACTGTCCTTCAGCATAAGGAGACATTATTACAATTCTTATTTCACATAAAGTGAAAACTGGAGAACAGCCTCTAATAACATGATGTTAGCTCAGTCCAAACATCTAGAGAAAGAAAGCCATTAGCCCAGCAGTAATGGAGATGTTACGCAGTATTCTGCTCCTACTGTATATGCCATGTGGTTAGTCAGTCATGACATTGGGATTAGTCATCCTGTGCAGATTTACAATATCTTCCAGCACAACTCTCACCCTAACACACACACACACACACACACACACACACGCGCACACACGCACACATCCAGACAAAGAAACCTACACTTTTCCAATGGACTGCGTGGATTTAAGCTCGACATTAGTGATTATATATTCATAGATCAATCAATACAGAGAGTCTAGCAGGCGAGACGTGTCTGTGCAAGCAAACACACAGTTTGCAACAGTCCCATTGCAGGAATCCTAATGAGTATCAGAGTGTGCGTGCATGTGTGTGTGTGTGTGTGTGCGTGTGTCTACATCAATACAATGCAGCTTTACATTTCATTAGGCCAGGAGCACAGTTTAACTTCTAATGAGTAGCAATAAAACTCCACCGCCTGTAACCATGCGCTTCAGCTTCACTTTATTCTTTCTAATCCCAGCTTCCTTCCATTTTTAGTGCCACCCCCATCCACTCCAAAACTTTGTTTTATCCAAAGCAAGTTGGAGGCATTTAATTCTTGTCCAATCAATTTCAGAGAACCTCATTTAAAGCGGAACTAATCACGGCAACAAGAAATGGAAGAGCTTAACAAAGTGCTTGTAGCTGAAACTGCTGCTGATTTATAGTAATTGCCGTTTTGCCATTCCTCCAGCTCATACAGACAACTGCATTTCACTGCAGCATCTCATTGATTTGTTGCGAGCACACTGACCGCCTCCACCTTGCCGTTCACCTTCCTCCCTCTCCCGTCTCCCGAAGTGCAGGGAAGATGTGCCGGTCGAGGGGAAATGGGATTCCGATGGACGGGATATCATCCAGGATCTGCTGACCCTGTCGCTCTTGACAGACACACAAATCATGTGTCTGTGTGCACGCGAGTCACAGACATGGTCCAGGGGTCAGCCGCAAGGACTGGCGGGCCAGGTTTCAGTTGACTTGGCAGAACCTGGGAGACAGGAAGCTGCGCTAAGATGGCATGCATGCGTCTACGTGAGCATGTTATTTTAGCCGACAAGAAAGGAGTCGACAACTGAAATGCTGAACTGCAAAAGGTTGTCGATAAGCTGCAGAGGAAATTTTATCTCCAACTACAGCAGATACTACAGCCTTGAAATAAATGTATCTTTTACTCCACGAGGAAAATCTCACACTGAAAAACTTTCATTTGAAATCAGTGAAAAGTTAGAAATATGTATTTTTGAATGGAAATTATTGGTGATACTTTAACTTCCATTTTTTCTCCAGAGTTCTCGGTTCACTCTTATGTTCTTGTTTTTTTTTCAGTAACTTCTTCAGGTTGTTTCTATCAGTTAGGCTGATTTTGTGTCTGTTTAATCATTTTTTCTTGATTTGTCACATGATTCTAACAGGTTCCCAGACCAATGGAAAAGGGCCCACAGCATTACACAGCCTCCACTGTACTTAAAAGTCATAAGGTGTTTGTTTTTTGTTTTTTTTATGTTGTCCTTTGCTTCCAGACAACCCCGCTCGGGGTGTTTGCTAAGAAAAAGCTAAACAAATGGGCTCATCAGACCAAAACCCACTGGTAAAGTTAGACTCACTGCAAAAGTTTGCAAATTCCACATGTATATGTTTATGATTGTTGCACATTTAATGTATACTATAGAGAACTGTGACCTCCGTCTCCTTATTTTTTTTGACTGGCACTATTTTTGCCACCAGTAGATTTCCTAAACACCATTATTTCTTAACATGGTGTTTTTCCCAGAAAATAAAAATGTACCTTGAATTAACAGATTTTTCTAAATGTTCAAGATAAAACTACTGCAATAATAAATTATATTATTATTTCAACAAAGTTATCTTGCATGAATATGTGTTGTGAGGTGAATAAGAGCTACTTGAATATTAACTAATGATCTCTGCCAGAACAAGCACTAATACCTTCTGGGGAGCATTGTCAAAAACCTTTTAAAGGATAAATGCTGAAAAATGAATTTGCCTTTGTGATTTTTTTCAATCATATGTATTTATTGAATTCCTTCTATCCTGTGCTGACAGTTTTACACCTTCCGAAGCATATTACTGACACAGACACTTATGTGCTGTGTCCTGCTGAGGACGGAGAAAAAGAATAAAATAAAAAAACATAACGCGCCTCAGTCGGAGTTCAGATGAAGGAGCAGCTGATTGGCACACATGCAGTGCAGTCTACTCAACACTAGCACTCGAGGAAGCCCACACATATTGTAAAACCCACAGGGACCGCATGATCTGTGTGTATGCGGAACATGAGAGAAAAATTACTGCTTGCCTGTGATTGAGGACAGCTCATTTCAGCAAGCAAACAAACAGGCTCGAAAAAAGGCATGAGCTTCTCTCACCTGTGCTGCTCAAGAGACACATAAAAAAAGTCATCTGCACCCACCTTACAGCCACTAAAAAAGAAAAAGACAAAACAAAAAAAACACTCACTAGCTTTTAAAAATCCTGTGACTACAGCACTCAGAGAGATAAAACCCACACAGCTCCAGTATGTCTAGCAGCGCGAGTTCCACTCCACAAATCTCTCTCTCCCCACCCAAAAAAAAGACACAAACACACACAGACTCAACCTTGCTCTGCGGGAGAAAACTTCCATCTGAAGAGCTAGCTGCCTGTCGTGCTTTTGGCAAGTCTATATGCAATTGCGAAAGCTATCAATGAAAGAAAAAAAAGGGGATAAGAAGCCATTTATGGAGGGAACAAACATAAAATACCATTAACGGCAGAAACCATGACATGCATTTTGGTCACAAATCTCCGATGCTGTTCCTGGCATTCCCTGGATATGTTCTACCACTTTGAACGATTCATCTTCTGACATAGAAGTCCGTAAACTCCCGGTTGCTTACCTTCTTAATGCGCCCGCTGCGAGTGCCGGTAAATGCCACAGTGTTTCCTCTGTAGTCGTATGCCGCCACAGAGGTCATGCCGTCATCCTTGTCCACATAAAGTGGAAATCCTTCGATGGCTTTTGTACCTCCGAGAGGCTGGTTGAAGTCCTGGCCGCAGAAGTTGTCATCTATCTGCAGTGGCTGTTGTGTAAGGGGACACACAGGAAGACAAAGCAGTTAGAAAACATACAATAGGTTGCACAAAGTTGGTGTACATCTACTGTATCTCACTGGAAAACTTTATTCTATGAATAATAAAAGGCAATCAGCAGAAAAAACAAGAGTGCTGGGTGAATGTTGGGTGACTGTTACTGTAAAGTGTCAGTTGTGTGTCAAAGATATAATAACTCAGATTTGGAAAAAGGTCTATTGGGTTTTTATGTTTCCAGTCCAATGGGCTGAAATACCAAGAACAGGGAGACCTAAGGCTATATGCTACAGCTGTTTATATGCTACAGCAAGAGAAGCAACCTTTAAGTGACTAAAACAGCAAAAGAAAATTACAAGATAGGCCTACTTAACTGCATAATAATGTGGTACATTAAGGCTAAAACCTTAAAATGTATAGTTTAAAAAAATGTCCACCCCTTGGACTCATGCCATAATTTAATCTCTCCTCAGCACATCTGTCACTTTGTGGTTTGGCTCATCCTCAAACAAGACAGGACCAGACATACAACAAACAATCAGGTCTGCAGAGAGGATCCTCAGGGCTGACCTCAGGTCTCAGGTCAGAAAAAAGGGCAGCTATTATCTCTGTGTCCAGCATGTGCGTAGTCTGCAAAGTGTTTAAACTTTTACCCTTAGATCATGAGAAGGAAACCCAGACTGTCAAATTAATACCATGAATGTTTGAATTACAACTCATTCAATTTATCACATATTTTTGCCTAATTTGTTTGAAAGATTTAATGAGTCTTCCTAAATGTAAGTATATAAAGTTCAGAACAACCAGCTGTTTACAGCGATTCTCACTGTAGTTTAAAAAAGGTGACTTTCAAATGGTTCATTTATTTCATTAATTCAGATCCATGTGTGACTTACACATAAAACTAACATGTTCTCGGTGACTTTTTTTCATTACTGCCTGCTTTGTGGTGGTAATGTCACACAATGTGAATAAATACTTTTACTACATGAGCTGACAATGCAAACAAAAAAAACATGAAAGAAAATGCCTTTAAAAGGTGAGTGATGTACATCTACATGTGTAAATACTTTACATGCACACAGAAACATGCGCCAAAGGAAAACACACACACACAACTGAAGCCGCCCACACTAAACAAATTAACATGCCAGCTTTCTCTTGTTCATTACAAGACGTATCGTCTCCATAGAGACTAATCAATCACCACACCCCTTCAAAACTGCAGAGCTGTCAGAGAACACGTGTGTTTGTGTGCGAGCAGGCGAAGCTGAGAAAAAAAAAAAGAGAAAGGATTGAGAAAACGCCTGTGGCGGACGTTGTCTGCCTTCCACCAGACTTTCAAAGGCAGCCCGACACACCACAAAGTTTAACTTAGCTGAACAAAGACTCGAAGTGACAAAGTGAGTGAGACAAGGAGAGAGAGAAAGAGGGAGGGAGGGAGCTGCAACACACACATCGAATCTGCCTTTTGTATGATTTACATAAACATGTTCTCAATTTGGGAACTGCTTGCCGAGTAATTTGAGAGGAGGAAAGGAGGACACGGAGAAAAACAAGAACATGGGAGGTGGTGCAGAGATGATGGAGGCAGATATGACAAGCTGGAGAGGAGGAAATTAGAAGGGGAAATCAAGTCAAGAGAGGGACAAAGGCAGAGACCCGGCGTGAAGAGAAGGAAAGAGGAACAGACGGCCATGGATTGGTGATAGTGTGAACTCCGGCCTTTTGTGAGGTTTCCCTTCGCTTCCTCTGATAAGGACCAGATCTTCACTCATTGATTTCACTCATTTCCTCCATCCAGCCCACTTTCACCTCAACCCTGCTCTTTTTTTCCCTCTCTGCCTTAAAATATTTCTCTCACATCTTCCCTTTTTTCCTTGAAGGCTCACAGGAAGTGGCCGGTGGGAAATAGTGTCTATCCCCGGAGGGAGTTGGAGGGTACTCTTTTATTTATGCCAAAAGCTCTTTCAGGCCTCGTTTCCTTCCTTCTCTAAAGTCACAAGCATGATCGCAGATAATTCTCGACTTATAACTGTATCCTGCTTTCGGAGGTCATCCGACCGAACTGAGGAACAAGATACCCTCTCGGTCAAATCATTGCCTGGTTTTATCAGAAAACAACTTCCTTCCTTCCCCCAAAGTCAGCACAGCAATTCTGCTGCGGGAGAAATCAAACCAAAGAAATTTTTTGTGACTGCAAACTGTTTAAGATAGTGGTTTACAGCGGCGTGGTGAAGACAGGTTTGATTTATGCAGCGGCGCTCATACTTGTAAACCAATCTGCATTCCCGGGGTATACGGCCAACGAGCGCGCACACGGACACGCACCGGAGTGAGATCACCGTCTTTCCCAGTGCTGTTGTCGGCATGCTGAGGACGCTAATGGTTTGTTATGTTTAGCTTGACTTGCATCATTACCATAGAGTCAACAGCTCAGATTGAGGCACAGCGGAGCGTTCAGTTGACGTGTTTTCACTGCAGACAAATGTGGCCTCACACAGGCCCGACATCTGCTAGCTGTTGTTTGCCTTGTAGACATGTAATTCCGACAGTCTGCCTCTTTTATCATGCCTCCGCAGCTACTCGTTGATGGCGGGGTTTTTTCCCCTGCCACCGGTCTGTGATGGACTTACAGGACCTAAAACTGCTAACTACCCCCAACAGAAGCTTGTAATAAAAAAGAAGAAAAAGAAAAGGAACTATTAAGGTTATGAACAAGAGTTTTAGGCTTTTAGTTTTCAGCTGCCAATAGCAATATGTTAGAAACATTCGGTATTCGGTCTGATACCATAAAACTGGGCGTTTAATAAGCTGCTGGCCATTTGTCCTCCATTTGTCACAGTCCAGACGCCCGGCTGTTAAAATCAGATGTTCGTCATATCAGGGCTTGATTTTATTGCTTAAATAAATCATCCTCTAATCACCAGCTGCACAACTCAACTAAAAGCTATCAAGTTGATACAGATTTTGCTTTCATTTGTGCCTTTTATTCATTTGTGCCTTTTATTC
>NW_015116485.1:0-382 GCF_001443285.1 Poecilia latipinna | reverse complement strand
AGCCAACTGTCAGAGCTCCAAAGGGGTGCAATGAAAAGATCAGTACCTAAGAAACAGCAGAGCCAAACACCACCTCCTTGTAGACCACACAGTCGCCCGAGACTGCAAAACCCGACACACCAACCTGTGCACCGCTTGGATTGATTACAAGAAAGCCTATGACTCAATGCCACACACCTGGATCATTGAATGCTTAGAGATGTACAACATCAATAGGACTCTAAGAGCCTTCATTGCAAACTCGATGGGGCTGTGGAAAACCACCCTTGAAGATCAAATGTGGCATATACCAAGGAGATGCTCAGCCAAATCATCAACAAGACTTAAGAATGGGGCCACAATCAGTCACCTCCTCTACATGGATGACATCAAGCTGTACGCC
>NW_015116484.1:32789-35878 GCF_001443285.1 Poecilia latipinna | reverse complement strand
CTAATTTACTTATGTATTTATGGGTGGCGACAGGGTGGACCAGCAGCTGCACTCCATTTTCCGCAAATTAAGATTTTAAGATTTTTAAAGAAACAGTGAGCAGGTATGTGCGTACATACAGCTTTATACATCTGAATGTTTTTGTGCGCCGCACTTTTCTAAATTTGTCCATACGCTAAGTTTTAGTGTGAAAACTGCTCACTCTTTTATACATGAGGCTCCTGGAGTCTGCCTGAATGGAGAAACCTTTTAGGCAGACTATCAAGGCATTCTAGCAGAGTTACAGAGAAAAGTTTTACTTTTCACTGACACCCTTTGACCTTTTAAGCTTTGTTTTTTCTTTGGGCACTTTTGACGTTCATGTAATAGGTTTTATTTTCACATGCTAATGGCACAAATTGTTAAAGACTTTAATAGCAGAATTCTGTCAGCCTTGGTATTATATCTCTGCTGTTTTTTTCTTTTTTTTTTTTTTAAATAACCGTTTTCCATGTTGTAATTCTTAGAGACCTCCCCATTTCAGAGGACCTTTTGCTCCACACCAGCAGCCTCCCCCATTTAACCAGCTCCCACCACCCCCTCACAATTTTGGAAGATTCCCACCTCGCTTTGTGCAGGAAGACTTTACTCCCAGACATCACTATGACAGAACGCCTTACACCTCACATCGCTTTGACTATCCTCAGGGTGGAGAATATCCTGGAGGTCAGTGACAGTAATTCTACCTCTCTTGTTCTATATCTTTATAATTATGTTGATTAATTTCAAAATAAACTCTGTTCGGCAGATATGCCTGGTCCTCCACTTCACCACCACCCCACCCAACGAATGCCTCCACCAGCTATAGGAGCCGATCATCCTCCGTGGGGTACGGGCCAACACCCAGACTTTGGCGCACCTCAACATGGGTTCAATGGCCACTCCCCTCACATGCGCCATCGACAGCATCCCGTTCAAGATGACCCAAGTCTGGTTCCAAACGTACCCTATTTTGACCTGCCAGCAGGTCTCATGGCTCCATTGGTCAAGGTACGTTAGTTGATTCTAAATTTGGGACAGTGGTAGGGTAGTAGTAGGGGAGTTTCGATGCCATATTTTTCTGGACAGAGTACAAGTACTTCAGTTTAAGACGCCAATATCGATACCGATATCGACACCAAGTAAACAGATTGGTACTTATATTTCATACAATAACTTTTGAAAACAAAATAATTTTATTTAAAACATGGTGACTCTTGTTTTTAAGACTACAGTCCCTTTGACTGTTTTAACAAAAAAATAGAGCAATACATATAATTTAGCTTTCAAATTCCCTGAGGGACTAATAAAGTTCATTCATTCAATCACTGTATAAAATTACTCATAAAAAGTACAACTTTTTTGCTAAAATTTAGATGTGTAACCTGATCCGAAATTCAGTCCGACCCAAATTGTTTGGCCTGATGTTCGGGTCAGGCTTCAGTGTCACATTTAAATTAGCTTGCAATACATACACAGAGAATGCACAGTCAACTTGTATTAATCTACTTATTATAGTTTAAATAGAGGAGTAGGTAGCTTACCCTGTTGAGGTTCAGGTGTCTGTAACAAAAGCAGTGTGAACAACTGCATTTAATGTTAATTTATTGATTAACAATAAATGCACATCCGCTCCACTTGTCAGAGTATCATCTCTGATCTGTATGCTATCTGAGAGCAAATAGTGGCGTGTTGAGGAATTATGGACCAGAGGCTTTGGAGCATGTCTAGCACTTCTGATCCACTGCAGCAGTACTTCTTAAATAGTGGATCGCGCCCCCCATGGGGGCGTGGTAAGGGGTTCGGAGAAGCAGGATTTAATAATTGTCTTTATTCATTACTTAACTGATAAACAAGCCTCCTGCTACTAGGTGGCCGCTGTGTTCAAATCAATCAACAAACTGCCTGTTCAAGCAAGTAGAAATAGCCTATGCAGCACTGTTGTGAGCAGAGCTGGGGATACAATCGCAGATGTTTTGAAATATATCTATTGTCATACAGAGAGATGGAGAATTTTATAGTGAAAAGAAAAAGGCGACAGAGGTCAGTAAAGCAAATGTGATGGAGTTTTATGACCAGGCTAGGGGATTTTTTTCAGATACAAGAATAAAGTCATAATATTATGAGAACTAAGTCATATTAGCAGAATAGTTTTAATATCAACAGAATAAAGACGCAATATTGCCAGAAGAAAGTCGTTAAATTATGAGCAAAAAGTAATTTTAAGAAGAAAAAAAAGCTTCATTAGAATGATTTGTGGTGTGACCAGCTCTTTTTATTTCTTTGAAATAAAACGTTCTTTAAACAGTCATTTCAAAGTCCTGCAGGTGATAATTTGATTCTGATGTGTTAAAAGATTAAGTATTTCCTTATAGCAATTATAACTTTCCCAGACCCTCATTATTCTTCATTTTAGTGCAGTGTGGTGAACAGTCATCAGAAAATTACGACTTTATTCTCATATAACATTACTCGTATTAAAAACACAAACCAAAAAACTTAGACTGGCCTTACTCTATCTTATGATAGAGTAAGGCCAGTCTAAGTTTTATAGCAGATAGCTGTACCTCACAGAAAAAGACTAGGAAATAGATTATATTTTTACTGTTAATGCTAAATGTTATGCACTTTTCATCTCATGACTGCTCATATATCATGTGAAATATAAGCAGTATTGCTGCAAATTTTTCACAATAAAAGTAAAAAAAACTGAACACCTTGTGAAAAACGATAAGCTGAAGAAGCTGACTAGTACCAATTGAAAAGTAAAACTTTAAAAAAATATTTTACTGTGTTAAGTCTAAAAACACTCATCCCAGTGAAACACTTACACATTTTCTCTTTCAGACTTAGTAGTCTTGATTACTGAACTTGGTAATTGTTTTCAGATTCAGACCAATAAAAGATCTGTTTTGATAATCAGGTCATATAATGCTGGAGCCACTGGTTTGTACAGAAAATATGATTAAATATCAGATCAGTGGTGGGAAGTACAATTTTAATGTATCTGTACTTTACTTAAGTAGATTTAATAATGGATACTTTCTACTTTTACTTCACTACATTTTACA
>NW_015116484.1:26908-27800 GCF_001443285.1 Poecilia latipinna | reverse complement strand
TATCAGATTCGCAATAGTTCAATTCTTTGGATGGTAGGGCAACAGTGCACTGAATGGAGTGTTTGCATTCAGAGTGTCTTTTATTATAGCACAGTGTTTCTTAACCTTTTTTGGGCCAGCGCCCCACTATTCATTATTCATTATCCAGATCCCTTACCGACCCCCATATAAGAAATTGAATTCTACTTTGCACAGAATATTATTTTATTGTTAATATTACTATCACTATTGTTGATGTTTTGATTTTTATGGTTGTTTCTGTATTTATCATTAAAAATAATTTCCCAGAAAACAAAAAAGCCATGTGAATAGAAATTATTTTTAGAGGTGTCTACAAAAAATGTAATGGACATTCAACTTAAAATCGGTAGGCCTAACAGCAGCCAATCAGAGTGGAAAACATATTCCAATATAATATATATCTTTGTTATTTTACCTTTTGTCTGAAAACAAAGTCTGTTCTTGCCAGTCCTCTGTATTAATTATTGCTCGAAAAGTCTTGCCATACCAGTTTATTCCTCTGTATTTACTGTAGTTTCTTAGTTTATTCTTGCATTTTGTTCTTCATTCATTCCCATTGGTTTCATTTGATTAGTATTATCCTCTCTTGGTTTATTGCTATGTCCACATTGGTTTCTTTCCTGTTGCTAGATTTATTTTATCGTTTACCATCGCTCACCATCTTCACTCATCACCTGCTGCTCCGTCTAATCGTCATGATGTGTTTCACATCATGTGTTGATTTTTTCACTGTTCAACGTCGGATTCTTTGTTTTTATGCCATAATTCACATCTAGTTCGTCGCTCCGTTTTATGTCCCGCTTCTCCTGTTTCAGAGTTTTGCCAATGTGCGCACCCCTAAGGTGCAGGGCGTATCAATGGGGAAAAGGCA
>NW_015116484.1:19428-24077 GCF_001443285.1 Poecilia latipinna | reverse complement strand
TTTACCTTTTGTCTGAAAACAAAGTCTGTTCTTGCCAGTCCTCTGTATTAATTATTGCTCGAAAAGTCTTGCCATACCAGTTTATTCCTCTGTATTTAATTTAGTTTCTTAGTTTATTCTTACATTTTGTTCTTCATGCATTTTCATTCAGTTTTCTTTGATTAGTATTGTCCTCTCTTGGTTTATTGTTGTTCTCTTTAGTTTCTTTCCTGTTGCTAGTTTAATTTAGTTTTTACTGACGCTCACGACCTGTAATCTTCACTCATCACCTGCTGCGCCACTTAATCATCATGTGTTTCACCTTATTTGACACTCATATTGATTTTTCACTGTTGAGCGTCTGTTTTTATGCCCTGATTCACGTCTAGTTTGTCGCTCCGTTCTATGTCCCGGTTCTCCTGTTTCTGAGTTTTGCACAACGTGCGCATCTTTTTTTTTTCTTCTTTTTTTTTTTTACCCCCCTCCGGTTTCAGAGCGGTTGGGAAGCGTATCGATGGAAAAAAGCAGATTCACGTAAGCTTTTTAAAATAACTGAAAAAATCCCGATATATCTGATGATTGAAATTCAAAAGTGCTGTGATACTACCGTTTCATACCAAACCACTTACATCGTCGATATTAACTTTATAAAATGAACGCTGTCTATCGTGGTATCCACCCATGGAAGGATTTTATTATTATTATTATTATTATTGTTATTATTATTATTATTATTATTATTATTATTATTATTATTATTATTATTATTATTCAAATGGGTTCATTTTTCAGAGGAATATACAGTGAGGGTATCTGATTTTAGTCATTACATGTTTATCAGAGCAATATTCTGTTCTTTCATGAAAATGTGCAGAATTCAGACGGACATTAAAACACTTTTTATAAGTTGCTGCTTTGACATGATCATAGCACTGACAAAACATATGTACAAAAATCCTCAATAAAACAAAATATTTTAAAATCAGACACCAGACAAGTGAATCACAGCAATGTCATCAGACGGTGTAATGCTGACCTGATGTGGTGAAGCTACCAGTAGCAGGAGCGCGGAGCTGTGCCAAGAAGCCAACAGAAACACTGAAGAGAAGAAGAGCTGTCATGCCATCAATACAATTGCAGCCAAGCATGTTTTAATGTTACACAATACAGTTTCAGCAAGTTGCTCAAAGTCTAAACTGGTATTGTTGTGTATTTAAGGTGTAATGTTTATCTTTGAGCAAACGCCCCCCAAAGGAATCCCAGCGCCCCCCTTTTGTAAAAATTTCTGCCAGCACCCCTTGCCGTCTTCTGAACCGCCCCCATCATGATGTTATGATCTGCTATAATAATATCACTTCTGAAATATTACCACCTGCAGTTTGCTTATCGCCATGGTGTTGGAGTAGAAGATGCCATCAATACACCTGCTTCAAATAGCCACTATCATCTGGACAAAGTAGGCAGCACTGTGAGGATCATGTTCTTTGATTTCTCCAGTGTATTTAACATTGCAGTTTAACAATTTCTGACAAAACAGTATTGAGCTGCTTTGTCAGAAACTTCAGGCCTCAACAATTACCTGGATCTATATCTACCTGACTAACCAGACCAGTTAGTGAGACTGAAGTTAGTGTGTCTAACCAGGTGGTCAGTAGCACAGGAGCACCACAGTGCACTATGCTCTTTCACTCTGTCCGCTTCAGACTTCTGTCATCTCCAGAAATTCTCAGATGACTCTGCAGTTGTCGGTGTATCAGAGATTTGATTTAACATGATTTACCACAGCATTTAGTTTCCCTTTTGGGTCAATAAAGTATTTTTTAATTTGAATTTGATTTCAAAAACTTCATCAGAGAAAAAAAATGTAAATGTGTTCAATTTGATGACACAACTTTTCAGTGTGGGATTATATTTTTTTCTTTTATTACAATATGCTAATCAGCAGGTATTGAAGCTTACATTAGTATGATCTGCTATAATAATAACATGGCACAGTTCTGCTGCTTGTGTGAATGTTCTGCATACATTCCTGCCCTGGTCAGACTAACCAAACCAGAGACTCTGCAGCTCCAGGTTTTGCACCTGAAACTGCAGAATCTTGGAAATAACAACTCCTTGTTAGAAAATATGATTCATAAAACCAAAACCGTTGAAAGTAACATTAGCTATGCAAGCAAGTGGTGCGATAATATTCCAGAAGCAGTTTGTTTTGCAGCTAAAAGTGTGGCTTAAATCTATATATGGTAACTGCAGGAAATCAGAATACGGTATATACCAGATGTGAATAAATCAGTTTGTATGGATTTTTTCTGTCTGATCTTCAAAAGATATCTTTTGCATTTTATTAAAGTGTTGTTGATTTTTAACTGCTGACTATCTAGCAGGAGTGAAATGTTTTCTTTTTTTTGGAGAATCAATTAATAATTTAGTGGTGTGTTACCACCACCAGGCATAAACAGTGGTTTAGCCCTTGAGTTGAACCGCAGCACAGGAGGAAATCCAGCAGAACAGTGCTATTGATTTGGAGTATTGGCTTGTTTTTATAAGTACGAGTACGAGTCCTTGACGCTGGTATCGGGCCAATACTGCGATATGTACTGGGACACCAGTAGTAAGATTTTCTGTAGATCTGTTGTGGAGAGTGCAGTCTGTTCTGCCATCAGTTTTTCTCCATTGAAGGCTGTATAACTCACAATCCTTGTGCTGTCTTTACACAGCTGGAAGACTGTGACTATAAACCGTTGGACCCTAAGGACATTAGGTTACCCCCTCCTATGCCGCCCAGTGATCGGCTACTAGCTGCTGTGGAGGCTTTCTACAGCCCTCCTTCACATGATCGACCTCGAAACAGGTATGCATGTCTTAGCTTTGATTTTAAGAGGACTTCAAGTAAACCATGAAGGGTCTCCAAACATAAAGTAGACAAAGTAGGTGCTTTACTGTACTTATCTGTTAGAATAACTCAGAAATGTCAGAAACTTTAGATCATTTTAAAAGACCAAAAAAGATCCACCATGTGCAACAGCAAAAACAGGAAGTAATGCAACGTACCTTACTCACAGTCCTTCAGCAGAAAAATAAAAGTTGGTACTTCTTAACATCTGTCCTTATTGAGTTACAAGCAGACTTCTGTTGGTTTCCATTCACAATACTGCACTCAATGCTGTCACCCCCTACACCCATCCCCTGGTACAACAGATGACCAACTTATCATCTTGGTCCCAGAGTTCTCAGTTTTCCCTCCTGATGCATCCATCTGCCTCTTTTAAAAGATGAATCTATCGGCCAACTCAGAGACACAAGTGGACATTACAGTGAAATGGAGCTTCTCCCAACTTTACTGACTTCTTGGACCCAGCAAAGTTGACTTTTTCTCTTACCTCTGGAACCTTTTCAGCCCCTTTCAGCTTCCTTCTGATCAGCTGAAAGGGTCTTAAAAGTATTCAGGTTGTTTTAAGTAAATGCAGTGAAGTAAAGCATTCTCAATTACCCTTTATGTATGAATGGTGTTCTAAAAATAAGCATGACTTTCCTTGAAGTAAACCTTTCAGTAAACCTTATGTTTTTCTTCCAGTGAAGGTTGGGAGCAGAATGGCCTGTATGAGTTCTTCAGAGCCAAGATGAGAGCTAGAAGAAAAAAGGAACAGGAGAAAAGAAACAGGTGGGTCTCTTCTGGATTAGAATCTCTGTTCTACCTATTCAGCTCTTACACAATGAAACCTTAAACTAAAGTTGAACTAATGCAACAATGGAATTGTTTTTTTCTAAAATTAAATAAGGATTACAAATCTTAACCATCTTGTTTGTCTTAAATGGTATTTTTGCTCCTGCTGTCAAACTGCTGTCTTGGTGATTTTTTTTTAAAATTTTGTTATTTAATTTTTTTTTTTTTTTTTTCCCTTTTAGCGGTCATGGAGGAAGTCGCTCAAGGAGTCGCTCTCGCAGCAGGAGGAGATCATCTTCTCGCTCAAGCTCTCACTCCTCAAAGTCCTCCAGGTCACGTTCTGGTTCATCTCACTCTCGCAGCCGATCCCGCTCCTACTCACGATCCAGGTCTGAACATTCGCATGTCACACACATACACACACGGATGTTTGTCATGCTGTCTTTGTGGGGACTTTCCATTGACTTCTACAACAAAATTCTAACCATTACATACCTAACCCTAACCTAAACTCAATTCACACTGTAGTCCAAAAACTAACCCCTGACCCAAAAACAGCATTTCCCCTTGTGGGGATAAGGAGCAGTGGATCCCCACAATATTAATATATGTCAGGAAAATAGTCCCCACAATGCATCATATACACAGTACATGCACACATACGCCTGATACACTCAAGAACATGTCTAGAAACTGATCACCATCAATATTGAGACCATGGATGGATTGAAGTGTGTCAGTGTTAACAGCATTAGTTTTTGATCCTGATCACATTCCGTCCACAAATGCTTGATTTATGATAAAAAATAAAAATAAAAAAAATCACCACAAATGATGCGTATAGTGGTTTCAAATTAATTTCTTAATAATCTTGTCTCTGTAGAGTTTAATTAAATTGGACTCTGGACTGATTCTGACTCTGAGATTGGAGGGGGAAAAAAAGAGTTCTTCTTGCGCTTATGCTTCATTCAGACAAAATCTGTGATTAATCAACAATCCTGGGCAG
>NW_015116484.1:11399-15069 GCF_001443285.1 Poecilia latipinna | reverse complement strand
AACATAAACTCTTAGATATTTTAACGTAAAACCTCTTTAGGAAAAAGGCCTGATGAGAAAGTTACCAAGGTTGTAAAAAACTGAAGGTTGTAGTATTTAATCAATTTCTAAAGTTGTTTGCAAATTTAATGAGTCGTGGGTTATGGTTTTTGAGCTGGTTTTTGAATGTGAAGTTGCTCATTTGAGCTTGGAAAACAGCAGAGATACATAATAAGCCCCAGATTTTATCTAACAACCAGGTAGTTTTAGCCAGGCTCTCCCTGTTCATCATTTACCAGATTATCTGTCCCGCTGTGTCTTTGTTAATGTCAAAGTAATAAATATATTTATAATACCTGTGAATGACATCAAGCTTCGTGTTATGCTCCAGAAAACTGCAAACATCGGGATTAATATGAACAGTGCAATAAACGTGAAATATGTGCAGTGGGCCATCTGAGTGGTGGAACCACAGGTGGAGTGCTGTGCTGACAGCAATTGTAGGGCCGTAACAGAACCTGTAACCAGGTGGACAGACAATAGTGGAACACACAAATTACTGAAGTTTTTATTTATTTTTTTTTATTTTTTACTTTTTACAATATCCCCTTCAGTTCAACCTTATAAGTGGAGACACATTGTTGATGTTACCATGATAAAATAACTTGGAATTAAATAAGTATTGGCAAAGCTCAATATAATTTATAAGGTGGCGGAGGGTTGTCAAAAGCTGCTGAAAGTAACTAGTAGTTACTTTCCAAATCAAGTAATCAGTAATCTAAGTTATTTTTTCAAGGAGTGATCAGTAACCTGATCAGTAACCTGATGAAAGTTACTTTTTCAATGTAACTACCTAACTGTAGGTACATACACATTTATGTGTGTACATATGACTGTGTGCAGGTCCAGGAGCCGATCCAGGTCTTCTCGGAGTCACTCTGGCTCCAGATCCAGATCCCACTCAAATTCTCCTACAAAGCGCCGTCGTGGTCCAAAATCCCGGAGCACTTCTCCTTCGTGAGTTCCCTGGCTGTCATCACTTCTCTTCACAGTATGCGCTACAGAATGATGCAGATACCAGTCTATGCTTCTCACTGCAGGTCCACTGCAGGGCTGGGCAGCTCGTCATCTAAAATGTCTACAGACACCAGACTAGGAGAAGAGAATAAGGGCCACCAGTTGTTATTAAAGATGGGTATGCTTATTCATTTCTGTTTACTACAAAAGACAGTTCTGTTTGTACAAAAAAATATTTACATTTTTCTACCAGTACAGCTTACAGCAGGCAGCTTTTCTCTCCTGGAACCTCTAACAGATTTTGTTCTGTGGTATTTTGGCCCCAGGTTGGAGCGGTTCTGGTGGCCTTGGGGTCAAAGAACAAGGTATCCAGGACCCTATCAAAGGGGGAGATGTTAGGGATAAGTGGGACCAGTACAAAGGCGTTGGAGTGTCTTTAGATGATCCATATGAGAACTACAGAAGGAATAAAAGCTACAACTTTGTTGCCCGGATGAAAGCTAGGGAGGAAGGTAGTAGACTGTTATTTGTTACAGAACTGTAACAGATGACTTTGTATTGCTACGCCTACATTCTTAACTGAAATATAGCTAGATTTGAAATAAATTCTTTAACAATGCCTTTTGTTTTTCTTCCCTGTGTCAGTCAATCGGGAAGCTCAGGAGCCTCCATCTACTGACTGAGGCCCTTGGAATTCTGTTTCACTTGGATCTGAAGGCTGAGCTTTACTGTCCAGGATGCTTTCACCTCTTGTAAAGATTTCTCATTGACTAGAAAGAGTGACAGACATCACATTTGTTCTATTTTAGTGTTAATGTATCTGCATGAACTTCTTTCTTGTTCTTTTCTGGTGTGTTAGACAGAAAGGTTAACTCTAAAGTAACAATGATTGCATGTTCAAGTTTTCTCTTAATACAAAAATCCCAGGTGTAATAAACCAGATCATTAAAACCTTTGTCTTAGTTCCACAGAAGCTTGTCTAAAATGTGTTCTGTATGTGTCCTTTAGTAGCTGTTTCATTTAAATTTGCAAAAGTTGTATGATGACACAAATCAATAAATCCATATTTTGTGTTTCAGAAATCAATTTCTATTTATCAGCAGCAGGGTTCTAATGGTGGAAAGGCACAAAGCCATTCCACTCTTTCCACAATAAATATTAATAAAACTGCCTCTGAATCTATTTTTTCAGTCATTTAGAATACTTCGAAGACCTCCTCAATCCCACCAACATGCCTTCCATTGAGGAAGCTGAGCCTGGGGACTCTGGGTTTGTCTCTCCAATCTCTGGGGATGGTCACCGAGATGGTTAAAACGCTCTATGGTGGCAGGGCCCCGGGGGTGGATGAGATCAGCCTGGAGTTTCTTAAGGCTCTGGATGCTGTAGGGTTGTGTTGGCTGACGCGACTGCAATATCGCATGGACATTGGGGGCAGTTCCCCTGGATTGGCAGACTGGGGTGGTGATCCCCCTGTTCAAAAATGGGGACCGGAGAGTGTGCTCCAATTACAGGGGGGTCACACTCTTAAGAAGTGGTCCCCAAACTACGGCCCGCGGGCCGGATCCGGCCTGCCTCCATTTGGTCCGGCCCCCTCAACAATACCAGAGAGCATCCAGGGTTTTTTTTCCATTTACCATATTTTCCGGATTATAAGCCGTTTATATGTGGATTTTTCTTCAACCACCAGGGGGCTCTTTAGCAGGAAGTGAATCATTGGAAGTCTCTGTTACTTGCGCACCAACATTGAGACACAAGCAGCAAAATGAGTAAGAAACAGATCGGATGTCTTTGGAAAGTTTCTTTGCAAAGGGGAAAAGGCCCAGAGAAGAGACAGGAGGATGGATTTATCCCGGACCGGTAGGTGAGTCAAACATTACAAGCCGCTCTGTGTAACATGCGGCGACCGGCTGCTAATGAGGCAATGAAGCTTCAAACTACTTCGCTACGTAGAGACCAAGCAGGCTGTGGATATAAGCAACACTTCGGGTGTCATTGTGTCTCATCACTCCCAGATGGGACCGTCTCGGTGCAGAGAAACAAGCTCAGGGCTCCGTTAGTCGTTATCGTGAGTTAAAATTTTCACGAAAGTAAAATGTTCATTTTCGTGGCGCATCTGTTATTTTGAAGGGATATATAAACGTTACCATAGCGACCAGAGTCAGAGTGTTTGGGCGAGAGGGGATGAGTAGAGCTTGTGAGTCTTAAGTCTGGTTTAGACGGAAAGATTTATGAACTGTCGGCCAATTCTCCAAACCTCTGTGACCACGGAGCTAATAAAAGTACGATCAGTTCGTGTTCAGCCACACGGCAGGAACTGATTCCAGTCACGAACATCCCGATTCCAGAGGATAATCCAGTAAAACCCCCAACATAGCGGGAGTTTAGAATAACCAAACACAGATGACGATGTAGAAACAATAGTGATAGTTTGTGGACTCATTTTAAGAGATAAAAGACGTAATAAAAAGAATAAAAAGAAACGGCGGTGGATAAAAGACGACGGGTGCAGCCGCTCTATTTGCTGCACTATGATTTGGAGGTGACTGAACATTTTTAACTGAACAAACATAATAATAACCTTTAGATTTAATAATAAACATTTCCACATATTATCTCTGATATCCACCGGGCTCTCAGTTGCGCGATATGTCAGCTGTTTGGGATTCCCCTCTGT
>NW_015116484.1:7056-8239 GCF_001443285.1 Poecilia latipinna | reverse complement strand
AAAGTACGATCAGTTCGTGTTCAGCCACACGGCAGGAACTGATTCCAGTCACGAACATCCTGATTCCAGAGGATAATCCAGTAAAACCCCCCAACATAGCGGGAATTTAGAATAACCAAACACGGATGACGATGTAGAAGTGGTAGTTTTGTGGAGTAATTTTAAGAGATAAAAGAAACAAAAAGAAAAGGCGGTGGATAAAAGACGACGGGAGCAGCCATTCTGTTTGCTGCACTATGATATTGAGGTGACTGTTCTTTCATAGTTAACATTTTTAACTGAATAAACATAATGACCTTTAGATTTAATAAACTGTAATGAAGGTCTTCATTACTTGGCGGCACAACACTTGAAATGTGTTAAATGATAAAAGAAATGCATGATGAATGAAATGAAACGGATACAAACAGATTGAAATGTTTTATTGATTGTGTGTTTTATTCAGTTGCATCTCAGCTGGAACTGATGGTGTCCTGTTAAAATACAAACAAAAGGATAACATAAGTATTTTGATTGTTTGAAGGCTTTGTGTGGGTGTGGCTTACCTCTCTCTTCCTCTGCAGGATGTTCAGGCTAAAAGATTCCCCGGGGGCCTGAGCACCTTTTAAAGGTTCCAGAAGAGACCAAAGCAGATGAAAGAGGGGGAGCAGTAGTGCTAGGCATTTTATAAATTTAATGTTGGATTTATATTTGTATTGATAAAAATGTGTTTTAGAGATGCTTAAAATTAATAGTATTTGGCAATATATATTATTCTGAGGATTTAGTTAATTAGTTTGTCAAACTTTGTGTGTATGTATTTTGTTTTACCCTGTTTCTTGGTGGGTTTGTGAATTGGAACAGCCAGCGACTATAAAAGACTGCATGCTGGCCACAGTGTGTGTTGCTTGTCTGTTAAATGTTGGTGAATAAACACCCAGTGGGTTTGCACAATTTCTCTGCCTCAAGTCTCCTATTTCCTCCAGCCGCTAAAGGCCATCCTAACATAAACATTTCCATATATAAGACAAAGGCAATGGCTTTTTCAAACTCTAGAAAACTACCAGATATCCCTCTACTGCTTACCACTGCTGTAGGGACACAAATTGAGTTTGTCAGTACCTATAAATATTTGGGCTTCATTTTAGATAAAGAACTTTCCTTTAAAAATCACATAGCAAATTTGCTACGAACACTGAAAATG
>NW_015116484.1:0-1743 GCF_001443285.1 Poecilia latipinna | reverse complement strand
AGGGTCCTGGAGGGTGCATGGGAGTTGGCCCAACCAGTCTACATGCATTTTGTGGACCAGATACCCGAGCCAGTTCAGGTGGCTCGGGTATCTGGTCAGGATGCCTCCTGGACGCCTCCCTGGTGAAGTGTTCCGGGCATGTCCCACCGGGAGGAGGCCCCAGGTAAGACCCAGGACACGCTGGAGGGACTGTTTCTCGATTTGCCTGGGAACGCTTTGGGATTCCCCCAGAGGAGCTGGAAGAAGTGGCTGGTGAGAGAAAAGTCTGGGCCTCCCTTCTTAAGCTGCTGCACCTGCGATGCGATCCCGGATGAGCGGAAGAAGATGGATGGATGAATCCATCCACCCATCGACTCAATTTGATCGATGACTCAATTTCCTGGTGTTGGTCCAGCAGCAGCGCAATAGATTAGCCTGACATAATTTTAGCATCTCTGTACACATCACTATATCATTCTAGCCTACTGAAATTTTTTGCATGCACTAGTTTGTGCCTCTGTTGACACAAACCCTTTATTCTAAAAATATTTAGTTACATTATAGTTTTAAAACTTAGCAGACTTGGTAATGTTCATATTTAAATCTGAGTCAGAGTCTGCACTAAAGTTGCGCGTAGATTACTGTCCTTTCATCTTTGTTGCCCTAAACGACTTCTGTCTTAATTTGAAGTCAAATGAAATTCTCACCCATTCACTAATGGATGTATAGAATGATTCACTGATTTGGAGTGGACTGTGCTCATATAGTAGATATATATAGTTATCAGCAAACAAACAGTGGCTTGCAAAAGTATTCATACCCGTTGAGCTTTTTCATAATTTGTCACATCACAACCACAAACATAAATATACTTAATTGGAATTTAATATGAAAGACTAACAAACTGGAATACAATTGTGAAGTAGAAAATTATACATGACTAAAAATATCTTTTTTTACAAAGAAACCTGAAAAGAGCTGTGAGCAATAGTATTCACAACACTTTGACTTGCGTTTGGATCTACTGGCGCGTTAATAGCTGCTCTGCGGCTTAGTTATGGAGTTAGATTTGTTTCACAATTATTCAATAAAAAAAAAGTCAAACAATAAATGTAGTATAATAAAAAAAATCTTAAAAACTTTAATCATAAAAATAACGAAACAGAAAATTTTTTAAAGAGTTTTTTAAAAAAAAATTGAAATTACTAATTTTTGTTTGAAACTTTTATTTTTTGGTTGAACTCAACGTTTCTTGATTAAACAACTTTATTTGCTCGCGAATCTTACATGAACATTCTGGGCGGGGCGTAAGGACGAGCAATGTAAGATGTGTTCCGATTGGTTAGCGCTGACTAAAGAGGATGACTCCATGACATCTCAGAATTCTGTCCCGAACTGCAGGGCTTCGGTGACGGGACACAGAATGTGAATGGTAAGTACAGGTGTTTACGTCAATCCGCGTTTCCCCATCAGATACGGTTCCCCCTGCGTCGTCTTGCCGCTCCGCCCTGCCCACGCGGCAATATAGGCGCGTGCTCGTGATGAGCACTGAGAAAGCGCGCGCGTAGCAAGCACGCGCTTGTTCGGCGCACTCGTCTGTGGAACTACGGACACCGTGAAAGCTCAAACAACATGTTTCGGCAAAGTTGTCACACTTTCTTCACGTTTTTGCGGGAAACTAATAGTAATAATACTAATAATTATAATAAATATATATGTTATATATATTATAATTATAATATATATATGTTGTATATATTATAA